>NW_015508148.1:19533-24397 GCF_001515645.1 Sinocyclocheilus grahami | reverse complement strand
ATATATAACAATGTTCTAGTGGTTTTTGGATATTTTAATAAAAAATATGTGTACATATTGTGCCGTTAATGGCAAAAATGTTTTTTTTTATGCACTAGTCAAAGTTGAGATGTTGGGCTATTTGGGTTTTCATGATGTGTTGTTTCAGACTAGTGGGGAAAAATCTTCTAAAAATATACTTTTAAGTGTTTATTTCAATGCACTTTTATCTATTTAGATTTCACTTACAACATATATCTTTAAAGAATGTTTTTTCAAAATGTGCTCAAATCAGCAGCACTTACAGACACCAAAACGTAGTTTTATTCCTGTCTATATTCTGAAGGTTTTTTACTGAGGGGTTTGTTCAAACATTTGCCTGATTTTATATAACATTTTATTCCTAAAAAATTACGGTGCAAATGTATTTTCCGCATTCACAGTTACGGAAATGTTCAAAATGTCTTAAATGGTTTAAAAAAGGTTTTTTCCTGGGGTGTGCAAACATTACGGGAATGTTACTTTTGAACGTTCTCCGAATGTTCTGAAACAAGTATCGCAAATGTAAACATTCTAACTTAAAGGGGACAAACACAGTTTCTGCCAATCTCGTGTTAATCTATAGAGCAGTACTGCATCCTTCATGTCTCTGAAGAGTCTTTAGTTTGATCAGATCGATAAAAGACAGATACAGCTTTACGCTTCTCTCCGAAAACAGCTGAGCTCCTGGAGGCGTGCCTTAATTAATCAGTCAAACAGATAACGAAAGGAAATGAATGGAAAGTGTCAGATGGCACACTAATGTAAACACAGCCTGGAAACAGAGTTAACGTGTGACACAGGAGCTCACAACACACAATACAGCCGCTGTTCTTTCTTTAAGGGCTGAGTTTATAAATGACTCTGATCTGGGGTGGAGAGTTGAGTTTTGTTGAGGTGAATAATGAAGACCATCTGGTTCCCGGTCAGCGGGTCAAACACTAGTGTAACAGGAGAAACTGACCAGTAGTAAAGGCCACTAGGACCCAGGAGAAGCCAAGCGGAGATGGGCATCGTCTTCTGAGCTTTGACAACAGTGAAGCAGCCAGTGAAATACTGGAACAGGATGAGGAACAGAGGAACATACCTGTAAAAAATTACAAAATAGATGTGCAAAAGTGACTTTTAGACACCTTATGCTGAAATAAAATATGTTGTACATGAGTATTAATTCAAAAACTGCACACTTCTCTTGTGACAAGCATGAGTTTCACATTAATTGGGTTAATTCGTGTGAAGGGAGTGAAATAAAAGAACTGAATGTGTGCAGAATATTTCACAGCTTACCACAGACAACGAGCCAGAGTTTCATCATAATACTGCAGCAACTCAAACGAGTCGATCTGACAGAAAACACAGAGGAACTAGATTTATTCATTCAGACTATTTGAATATTGTTTGCCCACCACAAAACTAAGATGTCACAATTACAACTAAAATGATTCAAATCAAGTCAGTGTTATTTTAGTATTATTGAGATACTGTTGTAATTTGTATTAATATTTTGAACACTTTTCTCTTTATATTTAAATTTGAATTTAACAAAGTTTTAGCAATTTGTGTATTTTTTTTTGTATTAGTTATATATATATGTGTGTGTCTATATAGGTTTTTTCCCTGGTTACTTTAGTGAAACTAAAAGAAAATGAGAAATATATATATATGTATCATTTAGACCTACTTTATTTCAAGTAATATAATTTTTTTTTTTTGTATTATTGTTTTAACTATAATAACCCTGACTGATATTAAGCTGGGATAAAGTAAAATGTAAACATTAGATGAAAAACTTAAATTTAAGAAACTTACAAAAAAATAAAAAAAATAATGCATTGGCAACTATTTGAAATTTGAAAGTTAAAGTACTAAAATTAAACTGAAACTGAAATAAAAATAAAAGCTGAATAAAAAAAAAAGTAATATATAAGTATACATACTGTATAAAAACAAAAAAATATATATATAATCAAAAAATAAATAAAAATGTCAATCATTTGACAAAATTAAATTACTAAATCTTAAACTAAAATTAAAAAGAAAATTGAATGAATTCAAAATATCATTAAATATTGTAAAATTAATAAATAGGCTACTACTATACTCTGATATGTAAATAACACTGTAATGCTAGGGTGGTTGCCAGGGCGTTTCTATGCGGTTGCTATAGTTTTTAAGTCACGTTTAATCCCTAAATGTAAGACTTATGCTAAACAGTTACCAAACCAGGTTGAAAACTGTTGCATAAACAGAGTCTAGAAAGCTGATGTTGCCATTCGAGAGACTCTTTCTGTTCAGTTTCACCAGAGTTTCTGGTCTGAGGTTCTTCATGATGGGGTTTTCTCTGACGCTCAGCTGCAGCTGGTATCCGCTGAGCAGAAGCCGGTGGTTGATGGACTCTCCAACCAGGTGAACGCTGGCACCCATCACAAACGTGATGATGCACAGGTAGACGGCGGAGCGAGGTAACGTCTTCGGGCTTCGCTCTATGAGCTGGAATAGAATGTCGCATGAGATAACACATACCAAAAATGCAATGCACTCGACCTGACTTCTCGTTTCCAGTGTGATGAAGAACAGCCGTGTCGAAAATAATTAACAATACAATTTAAAATGTTTAGTATTGCATATTGCATGCTATTGGACTTATACACTGTGACGCATTTCAGAGCTGAGAACAGATTTCTGGATGCATGCAATGCATGTCATCAATCATGCAAACTGCAGTTCTTTGAGACACAGAGAAAACATCTGCCAGATGTAAAGGTCAGTGTTGTTCATTTCCAGCAGGTTTGGGGTGATGCATCATTTCACCGACTGTAGTCATAAATATCACCTCCTTCTGAGCTCGTTTTGCTCTGTGAGCTTTAATAAAACGTCTGAGCCTCACATCGACAAATATGACACTGATAAAGTGTCCAACCTTACTGAGAGCAGCAGTGCCAAAAACAACAGCCATCCATCCTGGAAGTGCAAACCATCTTGCTGCAATTTGCAAAGGGGCGGGGCTTAGTGAAGGGGTGGAGCCTATACATCGGCGTGACCCAATAGGTGACCTGCTTCACATTAATGAGCTCACCTTGAGCAGCAGGAAGGGTGTGGTGATGTTGTACAGCATGTGGAAATAGTCACCAGCACTGGGTTTGCTCAAAGGAAACCATTCCAAAGGACAAAAGATCTAGAGAAACTCACAGAAAAAAGCATCAAACATCAGTGGTTTTTAGAGGCCTTATAGCTGAAATCAAATATTTTGTGCAAAAGAATGAACACAAGCATTTGAATAAAACTATAAACCGCTTAATGCACAAATACAGGTGCAATTGCTTAATTAAAATATTCTTGCAACAAATGCATGCGGTGTAAAATAATAATGAAAACTAATGTTAATTGGCTTTTGATTTACTTTACAAAATACTGTGGAAAAATGACAGTGCATATTACATTTAACAAGACAATGCATGCGGTATTACAATAAAATAAAAATGTGAATCATCTTTATGATTATCTTTGAAAATGTAAGTTATTTAACAAGCTAAAACATGCACTTTTTCACTAAAATATTGATAAATTATGTAAAAAGTAAACCGTACAAAAAAATTTAATATTAATGCATATTTTGGTAGATGTGTGAAACACTGTTATTACAGTTATCTGAAACTAAATACAATAATCATTAACTGAAATAAAATAAAGTACATACAAAACTTTAAACTTGATCGAGTTGCCAAGGCAACATTTCTCATGTACTTTAAGTTGATGTATTAACATAAATATATATTATTTAACATTATTATATAAAATATTTATAAACTAAAAAAATACTAAAGCTTAAATGAAAACGGAAAATATAAAAACTAATTCAAAATGTTAATAAAAACCATAATTATTATCTCAATTACACAAAAATTACATTGGCGTGAAATGTTGTCAAATTATCAATTTTGTGCAGATATGTAATATGTATTTTTTAAATGTAAAAGCATTGATTAACTTCGGATCTCTATTTAATAAAAATAGTGTTCTGCTTTATTATTATTATTATTATTTACCATGACTAAAGGCCTGCCAAAGTCCAGCAGGCAGTTCTGGACGGTGAAACAGCACCAGAGGTCCGTGTGGAACTGAGCTTTCCTCGGACAGGGGTCCGTCTCCCTCGGGCCGTGTCTGTCAGGAGCACATGACATCAAAAGACAAATATAAAATGATAATGAGAAATATGCCTGAGGTTATTAAGGCTGGCTGCTGATGCTTTGAGCAGTGCCTAGCTTCCCAGATCAGCTGGCACATATTTTTCATGTATTTATGTCCATCTGGCTCACTCTGGTTATGTCACTCTAACTCTTCCTCCCGTTGTTTGCGCCGCGGACCAGATGTTGGAGCACAAATCAGTTCTCATGGAATTGTTGACATCAGAGGACCGCAAAATCAACAAAAAGGCAAAACTCATTTTCACATTCAAACTGTGCATTGCAAAATATAGACTAGATTTGTACATTTCCCCCCCCAAAAAGCAAGTGTTATGGAGATACTACTATTATGGTTTTTATTAATATTTTGTAAGATTTTATTATTTCTATTTTTGTTGTATTTTTAGTTCAGTTTTCAGTAATTCTGTTAATTTCATTATTGTTTTTAAAATATAAAAAAATGCATATTTTAATGTTCCTGTGGCTCAGTGGTAGAGCATGGCGTTAGCAGCGCAACAAATAAATAAATTAATTAATTAATACACACACTCACTCACTCTTTCTCTCACACACACACACTCACTCACACACACACACACACACACGCACGCACACTCACTCACACTCACTCACTCACTCACTCTCTCTCACACACACACACA
>NW_015508148.1:12010-15084 GCF_001515645.1 Sinocyclocheilus grahami | reverse complement strand
CACTCACACACACACACACACACACTCACTCACTCACACACACACACACACACACTAATATAAATATTTTCAGATCACAATTTTTTATTTTTTTTGGTAACAGATCCAGGCTTCTGACATTGTAGAGGACATCTAAACAAACACGTATTATATTATATTATATTATATTATAATATATCATATATGGAGAATACGGGTTTCCTCTGTCATCTTTTATTTTTAATTATTGGGATTTATTTTACGGGACTTTTATTTCGAAAAGGCAGTCCGGGAATCCCAGTGTCGCACTTCCTGTTATTGCCGACTTCATTTCCGGCCGTCGTTACTGGCGGAGGTGAAAGCCACCGACACATTCGGCGCAGATTCAAGCGTTAACTCGGATCAAATATCGACCAAATCCGGATTCGTTCGGCCTTGTTAGCAGCTGATATTAATAACCCAGCGGATCCGCTAACGCTGTGATGGCAGGAGGTCCGGCAGAACCTGCAGATGGGCTGTAGCGCTCAGGCGGAGGGGTTAATGGGAGGCGGATTGATCTGCTCTGAGATCAGCGGGCGAATCTCGCACAGATGGCGGAGGTACCGGCTCTGGCCCGGCTGGAGTCCCTGGCCCGGTATGTTCACAAAGCGGCCGGCGAGGGGCGAGTCCTGACCCTGGCCGCCCTGCTCCTGAACCACTCCGGCGTCCAGACCCGATACCTGCTGGAGCACGTGACCCAGGAGGCCGGCCAGAGCTCCACACCGCTCATCATTGCTGCTCGGAACGGACACGACAAGGTGGTCCGGCTGCTTTTGGACCATTACAAGGTGGACACTGAACAGACCGGGACTGTCCGCTTTGATGGGTGCGTTGTTTGTTTTTCACATGCATCCAAGTATCCCGTCTGCAAGAGGTCTGTTAAAGATCTCTAAGCATTAGACGTCGTTAAGAGGTCAGATTTCAATCATAAACATCTTAAAGACATCTTCTAGCTGATAGCACAGGAGATGTCTATTTGACCACAAAAGCAGTCATAAGGGTCAATTTTTCAAAATTGAGATTTGTGCATCAGCTGAAAGCTGAATAAATAGCTTTCCATTGATGTATGGTTTGTTAGGATCGGATTATATATGGCCGAGATACAACTGCGCAAAAAATAAATGAATAAATAAATAAATTAATATACTCTCTCTCTCTCTCTCTCTCACTCTCTCACTCACTCACTCACTCACTCACTCACACACACTCACACTATCTCACACACACTCACTCACTCACTCACTCATACACACACTCACTCACTCACTCACTCACACACACTCACACTATCACACACTCACTCACTCACTCACTCACTCACTCACTCACTCACTCACTCACTCACTCACTCACTCACTCACTCACTCACTCACTCACTCACTCACTCACTCACTCACTCACTCACTCACTCACTCACTCACTCACTCACTCACTCACTCACTCACTCACTCACTCACTCACTCACTCACTCACTCACTCACTCACTCACTCACTCACTCACTCACTCACTCACTCACTCACTCACTCACTCACTCACTCACTCACTCACTCACTCACTCACTCACTCACTCACTCACTCACTCACTCACTCACTCACTCACTCACTCACTCACTCACTCACTCACTCACTCACTCACTCACTCACTCACTCACTCACTCACTCACTCACTCACTCACTCACTCACTCACTCACTCACTCACTCACTCACTCACTCACTCACTCACTCACTCACTCACTCACTCACTCACTCACTCACTCACTCACTCACTCACTCACTCACTCACTCACTCACTCACTCACTCACTCACTCACTCACTCACTCACTCACTCACTCACTCACACACACACTCACTCACTCACTCACTCTCACACACTCACTCACTCTCTCACACACACACATACACTCACTCACTCACTCACACACGCACACACTCACACACACACTCACTCACACACACACTCACACACATTCACTCACACTTACTCTCACACACACACACTCACTCACTCACTCACACTAAAAAAAAATCTAAATATTGAGAAAATCATCTTTAAAGTTGTCCAAATGTAGTTCTTAGCAATGCATATTACTAATCAAACATTAAGTTTTGATATATTTACGGTAGGACATTTACAAAATATCTTCATGGAACATGATCTTTACTTAATATCCTAATGGTTTTTGGCATAAAAGTAAAATGTATAATTGTGACCCATACAATGTATTGTTGGCTATTGCTACAAATATCCCCCAGCGACTTAACACTGCTTTTGTGCTCCAGGGTCATATTTGCTCATCTGCAATACGTCTATAGGACGTTTCCTATCAGATGTCAAATAGACGTTTAGAAGATGTCTTTAAGATGTTTATGATTGAAATCTGACCTCTTAAAGACGTCTGTCAGATGTTTGTACACAGCAGAAGCTTTCCAGATGAAGAGATCTTTAACAGACATCTTATGCAACTCAGATAGCACAGGTACGTCTGCAAGACGTCTGTTAAAGATCTGGAAAGCATCTGCTGTGTACAAACATCTGACAGACGTCTTTAAGAGGTCAGATTTCAATCATAAACATCTTAAAGACATCTTCTAAATGTCTATTTGACATCTGATAGGAAACGTCCTGTAGATGTATAGCAGATGAGCAAACACTCTAAAAAAAAATACGTCTTGCAGACGTCAAATAGACATGTGCTATCAGGGTAGAAAATGTCTTTAAGATGTTTATGATTGAAAACTGACCTCTTAAAGACATCTGTCAGATGTTTGTACACAGCAGATGCTTTCCAGATGAAGAGATCTTTAACAGACATCTTGCAGACGTACTACATTTAAGTCATTATCCGTTGAAAAATTTCATTCATGCTTGAGTATATTCAAATATGGCGTGTGAAGACGGGTTTGAGCATTCATCATGTAAACTTTGCAGATGTTATTTCTGTTTTACTTTGTTAGAAACAATTGTATTTAATTATGGTGTAGAAACAATTTTCACTCAGAAATTGCTATTAAATTTCCCAATTAATTACAAAGAAACTGTAAGTAACATATTG
>NW_015508148.1:3398-11760 GCF_001515645.1 Sinocyclocheilus grahami | reverse complement strand
CTCACACACACACTCTCTCTCACACTCACTCACTCACGCACTCACTCACACGCACGCACACACTCACACACACGCACACACTCTCACTCACTCACTCACTCACTCACAAACACACACACACACTCACACTCACACACACACACACACACACTCACTCACTCACACACCTCACACACGCACACAAAAAAATACGTCTTGCAGACGTCAAATAGACATGTGCTATCAGGGTAGAAAATGTCTTTAAGATGTTTATGATTGAAAACTGACCTCTTAAAGACATCTGTCAGATGTTTGTACACAGCAGATGCTTTCCAGATGAAGAGATCTTTAACAGACATCTTGCAGACGTACTACATTTAAGTCATTATCCGTTGAAAAATTTCATTCATGCTTGAGTATATTCAAATATGGCGTGTGAAGACGGGTTTGAGCATTCATCATGTAAACTTTGCAGATGTTATTTCTGTTTTACTTTGTTAGAAACAATTGTATTTAATTATGGTGTAGAAACAATTTTCACTCAGAAATTGCTATTAAATTTCCCAATTAATTACAAAGAAACTGTAAGTAACATATTGAGTAATACATGCATTTTTTTAAATTAGCATTTTTTTGTAAAGCGTACTAATCTTTTTTTTTTTTTTTCTACAGTGTGGTTGTGCGTGTGACCAGTAAAAATGTGAAATTTGGAATAACGTGAGAGACGCGAGTAAATGCAGACAGAAATGTCCTTATTGCGTAACTATTCCGAAAAGAGCTTTTGAGTATTCAAATTGAGTATTCATCGAATTTGAAATAAAAATCCACATTCGAATGCAAAAACATTTTAGGTGTGCATCAGGCAGTATTATCAGCGGCGCACGAGATGTGATGACGATGTAAGTGTCGTTGCATTTGAATGTTTTTTGTCAGCCTATCCAGTTGAAGCCACTAGATGCGGCGCTGCTGCGTTGTTAATTACAAATACCGCGGAAAAAGAGAGCATCAATGCGGAGGAGATCTTGTTTACGTCAAAACTAAAACCAAGCCGTTCACACAGAATGCATATTTAGAGCATTTTCTAGAGGGACATCTATCACCGTTGCACTCGCGTCTCGCACAAAAGAGCCACATGTTTAGAAAGCGATGTAAAATGAATGTAAGTGCAACTTTGAAAAAACATATCTCGAGACATTATGGTACTTTTTTTCCCCATCCCACTGCAACGCGTGTTTTTAAATGAAAAATGTACTTTCCGCCCTTTGTTTTAAACTATGCATGCATACATGATGCTGTTTTGTTTATAGTTGTTTAAGCAACTTAATTATAATTGGTTTATTAACATTATTTTAAACATTATGCACTTTTTTCACAGATAGTCATGTTATCTTATGCTTTGAAGAAACGTGCATTAGTAATATTTTGCTCGATGCGCCCTCTTGTGGCCTCAGGATAGAAGCCAGCCAAAAGCTTTTTTTCACCCTAACTGAAATTATACATTTTAAATTCGAATATAATTAGAATTGATCATTTTTAGGTAAAAAAAATTCTAATGTAGTTTTTCAGCCATTTTGCCAGCCCTACTGACGTGTGTTTCACTCTTACAGGTATATTATTGATGGCGCCACGGCTCTTTGGTGTGCATCTGGTGCTGGGCATTTCGAGGTGGTACGTTTGCTAGTTTCGCACAGTGCTAACGTGAATCACACCACCCTCACAAACTCCACCCCCCTCAGGGCTGCCTGCTTCGATGGCCGGCTGGACATCGTACGGTATCTCGTGGAGCACAAGGCCGACATCAGCATCGCTAATAAGTACGACAACACTTGTTTGATGATCGCTGCCTACAAGGGCCACACCGACGTTGTTTACTACTTGCTGGAGCGGGGCGCGGATCCCAACTCCAAAGCTCACTGTGGGGCCACCGCGCTGCACTTCGCCGCAGAAGCCGGGCATCTGGATATCGTGAAGGAGTTGGTGCGATGCCAAGCGGCGATGGTGGTTAACGGACATGGCATGACGCCACTGAAAGTGGCAGCCGAGAGCTGCAAGGCGGACGTCGTAGAGCTGCTGCTGTCGCATGCGGATTGCGACGTGCATAGCCGTATCGAAGCGTTGGAACTACTTGGGGCATCTTTCGCCAATGACCGTGAGAATTACGACATTCTTAAGACCTACCACTACTTGTACCTCGCCATGCTGGAGCGATTTCGTGATCCAGAGAGGGTCATCGCCAAAGAGTTGCCGTCTCCTGTTGTGGCTTACGGAGCGAGGGCAGAGTGCCGGACTTTGCAAGACTTAGAGGGCGTTCGACACGACCGGGATGCACTACACATGGAAGGCCTGATGATTCGCGAGCGAATTCTGGGTGCGGATAACATCGACGTGTCACATCCCATAATATATCGCGGCGCGGTCTACGCCGACAACATGGAGTTCGAACAGTGCATCAAACTCTGGCTGCACGCCTTGCATCTACGCCAACAAGGAAACCGCAACACGCATAAAGACCTCTTGAGATTTGCGCAGGTGTTCTCGCAAATGGTCCATCTAAAGGAGCCAGTCCGCGCATCGGACGTCGAACACGTTTTGCGCGCCAGCGTCCTGGAAATCCGCCGCAGCTTGCCGCGCATGCGATCCGCCACCGATGCGGAGTTGCCGGCGGCCAACGACAGCTACGAATCCAACGTGTTCACTTTCCTCTACCTGGTTTGCATCTCTTCGAAAACGCAGTGCGGCGAAGAGGAGCGAGCGCGTATAAACAAACAGATCTACGACTTAATACGCCTTGATCCGCGATCCCGAGAGGGGTCGTCGCTTTTGCACCTAGCGGCTAGCTCTAGTACGCCAGTAGATGACTTCCACACCAACGACGTGTGCAGCTTTCCTAACGCGCAAGTGACCAAGCTGCTCATCGACTGCGGCGCCCAGGTAAACGCCGTGGATCATGAAGGAAACAGCCCTTTACACCTCATCGTACAGTACAACCGTCCCATCAGCGACTTCTTGACCCTCCACGCCATCATCATCAGCCTCGTGGAAGCCGGCGCGCATACGGACATGACCAACAAGCAAAAGAAGACCCCGCTTGATAAGAGCACAACAGGCGTTTCTGAAATCCTTCTGAAGACGCAGATGAAGATGAGCCTGAAATGCCTGGCAGCTCGTGCCGTGCAACAACATCGGATCTTGTATCGGGATCAGATTCCCAAAAGCCTGGAGGAGTTTGTTGAATTTCACTGACCTGTGTTTTTGTTTTTTCGTCAGATCTGGGTTTTGAGTTTGTTTTAACCTGTGAAACGGTGCTGAGGACTTCTAATTTGACCTCATAATATGTTCTTCATTTATCTGTTAATCCATTTGGGAGATCCGACTGCTGCATTTTATCCCAAAGGATCTGGAGTTTCCAGTTTCATCCTGGCTCTTTTTTTTTTTTAACAAATCAAAGAGGATGTTAATGCTGATGCAGCACAAAAGACTCTTATTTTGAAAACTGATGCTTTTCTTTTGACAAACAGCATTTAATTGTGTGTTGAACTTTAGTCGTGACAATGTGAACAGTTCTTTTTAATAAGCTGCTCTTTTGTCAATGTTTTTGTTTTCTTAACATATTTTATAAAAGGTTTATTTAAAAACAGAGTTAAAAATGTCTATTTTATAAGGAGTCAATAGTCGAATGTTGATGTCCTAAAGCTAAACTCTGTGCCAGGTGATTTCTTTTATTTGAATATTAAAATGTGCCTGTAACCAGAAGTTGGACATTTATAATTATGTTTGTTTGTTTTTTAACCATAACGCCACTGTAAAGCCAGTTAGTGAGTCTGTAATTCTGACTTGCGTTAATGAACATGTGCTGGAGCTCTTTTTGAGTCACGGGGCCTTATTCTGGATGGTGCTGTTGTGTGAGTGTGTGAGCAGCACGTCTTCCTGCTTTCAGCTCCGTGTGAGTGTGTGTGTGTGTGTGTGAGAGAGAGAGTGTGTGTGTGTGACCGAGTGTGTGTGTGTGTGTGTGAGAGAGAGAGTGTGTGTGTGTGACCGAGTGTGTGTGTGTGTGAGAGAGAGAGTGTGTGTGAGAGAGAGAGTGTGTGAGTGTGTGTGTGTGACCGAGTGTGTGTGTGTGTGTGTGAGAGAGAGAGTGTGTGTGAGAGAGATTAGGGTTTCTTTTTCATCAAATAATAATAATATATATATTTTTTTATTATTTATTTATTTCATATGGCACAGTCTATTTCGGTTTTAAATCGCTATCCGTTACATGTCTGCTTGAATGTGACCGAATCTGAATGTGGAGGTTTTTAACCCTCTGTATTTGCACCATGTTTTATTCTTTAATGATTAGATTAGAGATTGCTCAACATGTTTTTATTTCCAAAACAAATCAAACAAGATTAAAAACATTGATCAAAGACGCCTGTCAGACTCTTGAGTGCTTCTGTTGCATTTGAACTGCGATTTTTAAAGAAGTAGTTCACCCAAAAATTTTAATTCGCTGAAAATGTGCTCACCCTCAAGCCATCCAAGATGTAGACAAGTTTGTTTCTTCATCAGATTTGGAGAAATGTTGCAGAGCATCACTTGCTCACCAGTGGATGTGAATGGGTGCCGTCAGAACGAGACACCACACCAGTCCAGTCCAGGAGTTAACATCTGGAAAAATGAAAAGCTACGTGTTTGTAAAAAAAAAACAAATACATCAAGACATTTTCCATCCATAATAACTCTTCCTCCAGTGAAAAAGTGCATCGGCTGTTGTCTCTCAGATCAAAATCCAGCCACTAATTTGTTTAGAGCTGTTCTGGCTTGTAAACGGTGCTTGATCTGTGCAGATTTCTCTCCTGATTCAGACCAGACCACTTTTTCACTGGAGGAAGCGTTATTATGCATGGAAAATGTCTTGATGTATTTGTTTTTTTTTTACAAACACGTAGCTTTTCATTTTTCCAGATGTTAACTGATGGACTGGAGTGCTGTGGATTATTGTGATGTTTGTATCAGCTGTTTGGACTCTCGTTCTGACGGCACCCATTCACATCCATTGGTGAGCGAGTGACACAATGCTACATTTCTCCAAATCTGATGAAGAAACAAACTCACCCTAATCTCGGATGATCTGAGGGTGAGCACATTTTCAGCAAAGTTTCATTTTTGGGTGAACTATTCCTTTAAGAAGGGTTTTTATGCATCAAACACACATATTTATTATTTTTTCTGAATGTTTATTAGAATAATATTAAAGTGATGAGCTTTATATTTGTGTATAAAACATGTGTTCTGGTCTGAATCCAAAACAAAGATTTACTCTTTTAAATCAAGGTGATTTTAATTTATTCAGTGGATCAATCAAAATAAAAAACACATGACGAACATTCAGCTGTCATCTTTACATGCAATACATGGCGATATAAATGACAACGACTGAAACGAGTGACCGTAGAATCATAATAGAGTCTTAAACTGTGAAGCCATGTCAGAAAACATTTGTGATTGAGTGACTATGTTCAGAACAGAAGCATCAAACTACTTGCTCATTGTTGCTGCAGTATGTAGTATGTTTACTGTGCACAGTATGCTGCTTGTTTCTTTACATTGCATTGCATGACCAACTACATTCATCAAAATGTACACACTGCACAGGATAATGCATTCCTCAATGTAATGCATTTAACTTGAGAAATAAGATTCTCTGGTCTGATGAGAACTTTTTGGCCTTAATTTCCGTACCCACTGTATATATATCACACTATAGAAACTAAGTGAAGTAATTTAAATGAACTGCATAAAAAACTAAATTTTTAGAAACTGTTTTGTATCATGATAGTAAATTTACACTCAAATGAAATAAAAAATGCAAATAGGTAAAAAAATGTAAAATGTGCATGTTTCTGCATGTTATTATTTCAACTTCCCTTAAGCTCTTTTACCAGTTTCTAATGATGAAAAACACAGAAACAGACATTTTCAGATGCCAGCTGCAATGAAATTTGTACTCGATGTAAACTAATGATCCAAATGCATGACTCACATGCATGAATCCTGAACAGATGTTTCAACAAAATGCATTAAGGTGCATAATAAAGTTATGGCTAAATATTTGATCATTGTTTTACATTTATATTGCTGAACTTCTTTAATATTTACACATCTCGAGTTCACAACTGTGCAAGTGCATCGGCTTGAATTTACGCTGCAGCAAAATAAAGTCTTACGATTCTGTTCCACAATCTGAGGTTTGTTTCGTGATACACAAACATTTAATCAGTGCCAAAACGGTTCAAACCGAAGCCTCTTCATGAGTGTTTTTTCTTCCATTGATTACGGCTTTCCACCTCTTTGCAAAGTCTCACACTAGGTGACATTTCTTTCTCCTAAACTTCACATCTTCTGTCTTAATTGGGGAAGCGAGCTGATTGGTTGTGCATCGGACAGCAGGATGGCGTGGCAGTGCTCAAGAGCAGCTGATTGGCTGACAGACACCTGCGTCTGGAGAGTCCCTGAGTGATTGGTTGAGGAGGTCGCCGTGGCATTACCGATCCTCTGCTGTCTTCTCATTGGTCGCCTGCTCGTCCCGCTCTCTCTTTTGCCTGCTGAAGAATCCCAGCTGCAGATGAAAGAGAAACAGTGACTTGTTTTGACTCAAATAGTGGAAGAGTCCCGAGATTTGACCTTAAACAAACTCTAAAATAAGTGTACATTTAATATATGTAAATTTAGCTCTACTTCATCTAGAGTAAAAGAGAGCGGCAAGCATATGGACAGAATTTAAGCCCGGCTCTGGATAAAAGGGTTGATTTAAGCGAACATAAAGCACGTTTGTTAGCCTAGCAGCTAAACATCTGTGCCATTTTAATATTATTTATTCTATTATAGCATTTATTTATATTTTGTATTAGATTTTATTTGAATATTTTCAGTTTTAGTAATTTTGTTACGTGCTTTTATCATTTTGTTTTTAGTATTTCTATTTTTATTTCAGTTTTAGTAATTTTAGTACTTTTTTATTTCAGTTTTAGTAATTTTGTTATGTGCTTTAATCTTTTTTTTGTATTTCTATTTATTTTTATTTAAGTTTTAGTAATTTTAGTACTTTGACTTATTTTATTTCAGTTATTTGCCAAAGCAACATTTGTAATTTTGGTTTACGTTTGAGTAATTCTATTATAATTCTATATTTTGAAATTTTAAAAAAAAACTTTATAATTTTTATGTAATTTTAGTATTTCAACTAGACAACATTTTAAGTTTTTGGTAACACTTTAGATAAGTTTCATTAGTTAACTACTTCAGTTAACACGAACTAAGAATGAACACAGCATTTATTAATCTTAGTTAATGTAAATTTCAACATTTAATGCAGTATTAAAATCTAAAGTTGTGCTTGTTAACATTCATTAATGCACTGTGAATTAACATGAACTAACAATGAACGACTGTATTTTTATTAACACAGTAACAACAGATAGTTAATACATTAACTAATGGAACCTTATTGTAAAGTGTTACCAAGCTTTTCATCTAATTTTTATATAAGGAATATTTATTTTATTTCAGCTTTATTTCAATGACAGAAAACAATGTTTAATAGTTTTAGTATTAGTTACCAATAACAGCATTGCCAAATATGATCATATTAGCTTATAAACGATTAGAATATTGTCTAAAGCGTGTCATTTTTTGGATTTTAAACCTCTTTATTGTGCTGCATGCATGTTAATATGCAGATGAAGTATAAGCCAGACCTGAATTAAACCAGAATGAGGCTTGATCTCCTTCTTTGACACCCAAATTAAGTGTTTTTACAAATGCACTACAGTAATACAAGTCTATACTGATACACATTAGCTTGGTAACTGTTAATAAACACCGTCCCAGACCTTCCAGAGCGCCAGAATCAGCAGAGCCAGAAGCTGTAGTCCTCCCAATGTGCTCCCGACAATCACCCAGACGGGAATCCGGTAATCGTCCTCCTTCCTAATCTCCAGGATTATCTACACAACCACAATCCAAAACCTTTCAAGTCTAATTCTCGGAAGAATCGGATGTACAAGATCAGGCCTCGTATGCAAAGCTGCACAGCTGGATGTTAGAAGATGTGTGTGTAATTAAGTTCATGTTGACTAACACTGTATTTTTGCACCAGTTATCTAAAGCCTGACAGCCGGTTATCCAGAAGGGGGCAGAGCATCACTTCAGTCATTTTGTGTACTTAATTTAATGTCCCTGGAGCACAGAAGCAGTGTTGAGTCGCTGGGGGATATTTGTAGCAATAGCCAACAATACATTCATAAAGCAGAGATACTTGTTTTTTTGTTTTTTTTGCATTGGTTAAGCTTATGGGGCTGCTGTCTCATGATGAACGAATGACTCGAAAACCCGAAGACTCGAA
>NW_015508148.1:2425-3344 GCF_001515645.1 Sinocyclocheilus grahami | reverse complement strand
ATTGACCCTTATGACTGGTTTTGTGCTCCAGGGTCACATTTCTGTAAACGACTGGTCTTTCTTTCTCATTACAACCGTACATGTTACACTAGCATCTAGCAAATTTAATAAAGGAGCTCAGATGCATTATTTCACATCCATGAAGTGTCTCGTGCGTTCTGGAGGTACTCACATGTCTCATGGGTCGTTCCTCGTGGAGGAACATCGGACTTGATGGGCTCAACTCAACTGCAGCCGTCATTACCAGATCTAAGCGCTTAAATTTCACCTGAGGAGTGAGACCAAGATGTTTTTTACTCACATCTCTACAAAAAACAGACCCCTTCCATATGTCCTGCACCAACTTTCCAGTTCAATCAGCACAAGAGCTTGCTTCGGGAAAACTTAGAGCAAAAGTAGATGTATTTAATTCACCCCCTTGATACAATTTGGAATGTAAAATAATAACGATAACAGATAAATAATGTGAACAACAATTTATTATTATTTTAACAGATGCTAGACTGATAAATGTAATTTTCTTATAAATGTATTATTATTATTATTTTATTTATAATGTATAATTTATGTGTGTGTGTGTGTGTGTGTGTAACGTGTGTATATAATACAATACAAATTGCATACATATTTTCTTTTTAACTCTTATTTATTATATATGTTGAGGTGTAAAAGTTCTGTATGGTTCTGTATTTTATTATTATTATTTTTTACATTGGATAATATAATAAAATTTTATAAAAAATATAATTTTTATACAATTTGTCATGTAAATTCATGATGACCAAATACCTGATGTTAGAAATTATTATTATAATTGTTATAACAGATACTGTACCTTTCTTGTTAATTTATTATTATTTTATAATTTTTTTTTAGTGTATAAATTGTGTGTGTGTGTGTGTGTGTGTGTGTGTGTGTG
>NW_015508148.1:0-398 GCF_001515645.1 Sinocyclocheilus grahami | reverse complement strand
ATCAAGCAGGTTGGGTGGTTTGTTTTCATCAAGCTTGTCACTTTAACCTTGTGTTGCTTTGTTTCCCGGCAGATGGGTGCAATTTGTGTCTTGCAAGACTTTTGAAGAAGTGTAAAAAGTGCGAAGGTTACCGTGAGCGGGTTGAGGGAGAGATCTTCCTGCGAGGACGAGCCGGCGTTAATGACTCGAGGAGCACTGCAGTGAGAGCCAGCCGTCTGAGACCAACAAACAGAGGTCTTAAGGGACAGTTCAGCCAATAATGAAAATGTGCTGTTAATTACTCACCCTCAGGCCATCCAAGATGATTCATCTAGTTCACTAAAAAGAACCTGTTCAAAAGAATGATTCGTTCTTGAACCAGACATCACTCCGGACCGTTTGCCTGAGGCTCTGGATTA
>NW_015508147.1:28409-29045 GCF_001515645.1 Sinocyclocheilus grahami | reverse complement strand
CTCCACCTTCATGTCATAGATGTCAGAGTCCTGTTTCAGATCCATCTCCTCCACTGTGGCTTTATAAACTGTCAAACATATTATATTGTTATCACCATGTAGAACTATAAGGCTCAGGCCAAACGTTTTTTTTTATTGCATTAGTACAAGGGTTAAAGAAACCAAACACAAACATTGTCATCATTTACTCATTCATGTTGTTCCAGACCTGTATGACTTACTTTCTTCTAAAGCACAAAAACTAAGATATTTCCCATAAAAAAGGACATTTAAAAACAAAATTAACTTAACAAAGTCGTGTGATTTCACCTCTAAAATCTAATTTGCTAATTGATAAAATAATAAAAATGCATTGATACAAAAATCTTAATGATATAAAAGATTTGTAAATATTTTAAGTTTATTAGGTATAAATACGTAGCAATTTTACATTTTAGACATTGTAACGCATCCAAATTGTACATTTCATCAAAAATGTATGTTTTGTGCTTGTAAACATTATGTACTAATACCTAGATATAAACAATGAGACCAGGCTGCTAATTCAGCTGCAGCGGTTCTTTAGTTAAAGGCAGAGCAAGTGATTTGTTTCAAAAATATTTTTTGTTATGTTGGTTGAAAGTCTTTTCACATCCC
>NW_015508147.1:26626-26833 GCF_001515645.1 Sinocyclocheilus grahami | reverse complement strand
GCTTTTGTGCTGACAAAGCTGCGACGCCGGCAGTGAAATAGGAAAAAATGCAGGAATATGGAAGTTGAAGTTCTTTTAACTTGAGCGCCACATTTTTAGAAAGCCGCTTCATGCATGAGACACTGCAATAGATGTGCGCGCAACAGTCAAACTTTTTGCAAACCATGTTTACATAAAAACAATGGAAAAGCAGTGCAATCGAATAAA
>NW_015508147.1:26013-26616 GCF_001515645.1 Sinocyclocheilus grahami | reverse complement strand
GAAGATGAACAAAGGTCTTACGGGTTTCGAACAACACAAGGGTGAGTAACAGAATTTTTATTTTTGGGTGAACTAACCATTTAAGTGGTCTAAATGTATTTATATGCATTTACGTGGAAGGCGTAGGACCATAAAATGTTTGTCTAATCATATCCCTCGATCCGAGGGCTATGATAGGCTGCCCTATCTGCCGGTCAATATATTTGAACCTCCGCGCACCCTGTTTGTGCAGACATGATACGTCATCAGCTCGTTCTGTTGCGCTATTGCAGACCGAGTGAGATTGGAAGGCTTTTTTATTTGTCATAGTATGTGCTTTGTACTGCAATGTTTTCTCATTGGTGAATGAGACATGAGGTAATTATACAATTGTTAACTGTGAAAAAAAAGCAGCATTAAACAATTTGAGAGAATTATGAATCTTAATTCCTTGAAGTATGACAGTCATGAACTGAATGCCTTTACCATAATCCATGCCACCTTCACAGGCTTTATTTAAACGCTCCTCTTCTCTGGTTTTGTTTTTCCTCTGGAAAGTGCAGTTTTCTGTATTCAGAGAAGTTAATGTCATACACACACGTAAACACTTGTAATCACACACAC
>NW_015508147.1:16171-22852 GCF_001515645.1 Sinocyclocheilus grahami | reverse complement strand
GAGCTTTTGGTTTGAACCCGAGTCCGTTTGACTTCAGAATTATTACACTGTGGTGACGCAGAGCTGCTCGTCTCTGAATAAACTCGTCTCTGTATTTGTAAAACAAGTGCCATCCGTGTTAGAGCGCAGTGAAACTGAAGTCTCTGTCAGAGTCATTATCTAATCACAATGGTAACCAGCTTTCACTAGTACTCACATGATGCATGATGCAAACATACCGCCAATGTGAGAAAAGTGAGGGGGGGATCGAACTCGGGCTCCAACCAAGTAAACAAAGCAAGTTTAAAAACAGCCAACATGAGCACATGCTGATAAATTACAAATAAATGATTTAATGACAAAAAATATACTTATTAGGATATTGTTTCACATACAAGAAATCCATAGTGAAGCTGTAACTTGCAATGGCTCTTTGTTTTTCTAAAGGGAAACAAAATATATTATATACTATATTAAAATAAGGGGTTGGGTATAAATACAGTTTTTCACACTTAAAAATAACCCTGGGTCATTCTAAACCCCAAGGTTAACTGAATTCTATATTATGTTGCTTCACGTTCACACTGCTCATAATTTACCCAGGGTTAACAATTCATCTGTACGCATTTTAAAACTGATATTTCACATTTTACATTCCTAAACCCTGAGTTAACATTCTAATTTGCATATTTGCAGTGTCAGTGTCATTTGTTGCCTTTACCTGGGGTTAAATATGGGGTATAGAGCAACAATAACCTGGAGTTAATTGCAGTGTGAAAAACATCATGTATGGAAAGTGCCACAGAAAGGGCAGGAGCTCAATCTTACCTTCATTGTCTTTCTCCATTTTAACAGTCAGATCAAAGAAAGTACAGTCAGATTTCTTCTCAACAGGTCTGGCGTAGTACAGCGTCAGAACCTGAAAACAGCACCACGTCTCAGATTAGATGTTCAAACGCTAATCTTGCTGTTGACTGTATAAACGCTCACAAACACTCACTGAGAGAATGGCTGTTCCAGTTCCTTTAGCAGTTACATTGAACTCCTGGTTTATCTCCACCTGTTGAGTGAATGCAGACGTACTCGAGTCATCAGAATAGTCAAATCCATGATATAAAAGAGATACGTGAAGATTTTATTAAACATGATGGCGAACAACAAAACGTATATAATAAAACAATACGATTTCAATTGAAATATGAAGCTAGAACCATTTTGAATGATTTTATTTTGTTACTCCTCACCCTGTCTGATCGTGTAAGATGTGCATTCTTTGTTTTGATAGCCCATTTGACAGGTTTGCTTCTTCCTGCCACGGACAGCTCCACGTCCAGATTGAAGTTTTGACGGTCCTTCACCTGCGTGCGATACTCTGCCACGGCCTGGAACACCATGATGGTCGCCTAGAAAAGACAGAAAAGCATTCAAAGACAGGACTCCAGGCTGCAACTAAAATGTAATGATGTGAGAAACACAGCTTTCTGAAACTTTGAATAAACTGAATCAATTGCTTTGCAAAAAGAATCACTGCTTTGAAGTGCTGGAAACACCACACTGGTCATTCCTGCTAGTCATTACAGTTTAAAAGCAATTAAAACTTGCATTAAAACATATTTTACAAATCAATAGCAAATGTTTTATTGAAAGTGTAGACTAAGAAATGCAATTAAGAAATCAGGTACTACCATTAAATTTTATGTGTCTGCATAATGATATTTTATTAATTTGAAGTGCTTGTTTTGTTTGTTTTATGGAAATCTTGGTTAATCAGGCCAAGAATGTTTTTTGTTATTATACAAATGGATTTAAAGGAGTAATGAAATATAACTACAGTATTTTTTTTTAGTAATTAAGCTATAGCAACTTATGTGTATTTGCATGTATTATAAATGAGTTTAGGCTATTGATTTTCATAACAAATACCATAGAAACCATATAGTTACTTTTTACAATGGTAGCTAGGTACAATGCATGGTAGTTAAAATGCATGGTTTACCTGCCATTAACATGGTTCAATTTAATAAGAGTAGAATCTTAACTCAGTCAGAATATTTAGTTCCCTTCCGATAATACACTTGTACGGCCCCCCATCACAGGCTATTCTTGAGATTCGCCTTCGAGGGAGTGGATTATCAATACACAGGGCCTGGCTGTCCCTGCGGCTCTTTCCCCACTGAGACAGGCAGGAATCCGCATTCTCAACTACCTCGACGACTGGCTCATTCTGGCCCAGTCGGAGTCTATCTCACAAAGCCCTTCTCCTCAGCCATTTGGAATGCCTGGGGGTCAGGGTGAACTTTGCCAAGAGCGCACTGTTTTCCAGCCAGCGAGTCTCATTCCTGGGAACAGTATTTGACTCGGCTCAAATGAAAGCGAAGGTCACAACAGAGCCTGCCCTGAGCATACGGCGGCTCGCAGCCTGCTTCAAGGCTGGTGCCTCTCACCCCCTCAAGAGGTTTCAGAAAATGCTTCATGGCTGCAGCATCTCCAGTGCTACAGTTGGGCCTCATGCGAATGCGCCCCATCCAGCACTGACTGAAACCGCAGATCCCATCCCATGGGTGGCGTCATGGACGCCTGATTATCAGGGTAAACCAGGCCTGTGTAATGGCCCTGACCCCCTGCATGAACACTCAATGGATGGAACAGGGAGTTCCCCTGGGAATGGCCTACAGGAGGAAGGTGGTTTCGACAGATGCTTCCAACACAGGTTGGGGAGCTCTGTGCGAAGGGAAACCAATGTTTGGCCACTGGTCGATACCGGAAAGCAGTCTGCACATCAACTGCCTCAAAATGTTGGCGGTATGGCGGGCCTGTCGAACCTTCCTACTAGACCTCAGGGGCCATCATGTCTTGGTCCATTCGGAGAGCAAGACGGTGGTGTCCTACATAAATCTCCAGGGGGGACTATCCTCGAAGCAACTTCTTGTACTAGTAGAGTGCCTCTTGGAATGGGCCCAGCTAAACCTACGTTCGCTGAGAGCAGCACACGTTCTGGGCATATTGAACCGAGGAGCTGATAAGTTGTCACGAAGCAAGGTCCTCTCAGAGGAGTGGATGCTTCATCCGCAGACAGTTCAGAAAATTTGGGAAGTCTTCGGCAGAGCGGAAGTAGACCTCTACGCCTCAGAAGACAATTCTCACTGCCCAATCTATTTTTCCAGGGACAAGGATGCGTTGGCCCACAACTGGCCTAACCACCTTCTCCACGCTTTTCCCCCAGTTGCCCTGATTCCACAGGTAATCAGGCAGATCAGGGAACAGTTACGCAAAGTGCTCCTGGTGGCCCCGCTCTGGAGAAACCAACATTGGTTGGCAGAGCTGTCGCAGCTGCTAATAGCATCCCCGTGGCCTATTCCTCTGAGGCGAGATCTCCTCTCCCAGGCGAAAAGGATGATATGGCACCCCAGGCCAGAGCTGTGGGCCTTGCACCTGTGGCCATTCGACGGGAGCCTGTTAGTCTCCCAAATTGTTTGTTGAACACCATTTCTCAGGCTAGAGCTCTGACGACAAGACGCCTCTATGCCCTTAAATGGTCAGCGTTATCTGGACGCACTCACTTGCGACGTATCGGTGATACTGTCCTTCCTGCAGGAGCTGTTGGACAAGGGATGCTCCCTCACCACGCTCAAGGTCTATGTGGCGGCAATAGTGGCTTCTTATGCCCCTATGACGGGCCAATCGATCGTCAAGAACAACTTTGTTGATCATTTTTGAGGGGAGCCAGGAGGTTAAATCCACCATGGCCTCTCACTGTCCCTATGTGAGACCTGCCCACTGTTCTGAGGGCCCTGAAGGGTCCTCCCTTCGTGCCGCTGCAGTTCGTCGATCTTCGGTCCCTGACGTTTAAAACCGCCTACTCTTCCACGGGCCTACAATGCCCTGTTGGAGTACGAGCCCACTCAACTAGAGGCATCGCCTCTTCGTGGGCATGGTCTGGCGGCGTGAACATTGCAGAAATTTGTGCGGAGGCTGGCTGGGCCTCGCCATCCACTTTTGCTAGGTTCTATAACCTTGATGTCCCTGCCTTGCAGGCAAGGGTTCTTTCTGCTTATCTGGTACGTAGTTCGCTCTGAGTGCAGTTTGTATGTAATATGCCCAGACCTATCAGAGAGCTTACTTGTGCGCTCTCGGCCCCCATGTGTGTTGAGGCTGCGCAAGTCTTCTGGAATGATCACTCGGCTGGGTGAGGCCTTCGTGAGGCTTAGCTCGTTAGCCTGGAGGGATTTATTGTCCTTGTTCTCTTGGGCCCTGAGGTGCTAAAGACAAGGATTACCATTGTTGTTCCTCTTCCACGGCACGGCGTGATTGTACTGTTCTCATAGCGTCTAGCAAGACCCAGTACGAGTGTAGTATCGAAAGGGAACCAAGGTTATGTTTGTAACCGAGTACAATTTCACCCTATAACAATGAGGTAGTAACAATATTTACAGATGCTATTGTTCTCATTAATGAAAGCTCAAGCTGCACCTACTGTCAAATGCTGGCTCCACCATCTGTACACCTATTATCACAGTCAAATGATGAGGTGTTAGTGTACCTGTGTGGTGCCATAAGCACCATAGTGAGTCTGTTGTCTGTTCAGCCAGTGCACTGCTTCTCCTGCTTTATCAAAGTCTTTGTCCTTCACAAGCGCCAGCACAGCATAAGCCGTCGCCTCTAGTGAGTGATGATGTTGTCCAGGGACAGTCCAGGACCGACCGGCTGTTTCAAACACAACACAAGTTTATCAAAAGATGTGGAGATGAAGCCCCATTCGCATATGCTGATCCCGACCATTGAGCTTGATGCTTTGGCTTCTTTATGAGCTATTTGTGCTGCTGGTATGCCACCAACAAGCAGCTGTAATTACAAGCTACAATTCATAATTTTCCACTCTTATTTTATTGTTTATTTTATTGTTCTATGTTGTATGAATATCAACACATTTTTGATGTTGGTGTGACTGACCTTCTCCTTGGGTGGAGTGTCTCATCAAGATGCCTTTATTGAGTTTGTTGGCATTGGCCATGGCGTAGGATGTCATCGCAACAGCGTAAGGATTGGTCAGTTGTGGAAATCGACCTTCCAAGAAGACAACAGCCTTCCTGATACTTTCAGGCAGACTCTATAAAAATGTGGGTACGGTGTTAAATCCAAGACGTAGAGTGTAAAAGAAGCAACTGTCAATTATTAGTAGTTCTGGGCTGGTGCTGGGTGATATGCTTCATAGTCATGTATTGTCCTATCTTCTATCACGTGCAATAGTTTACTTATTTGATTAACTTATTTATTCACTTATTTACTCATTCATTTATTTATTTACTTCATTTTGAGGATCAAATGAGGATCGTTTCCTATAATTTTGCAAGCAAAGTGAAAAAAAGTTTTTTTACTATCATTCCACAATTTGCCACACCACAAACTGTCAAACACATCTTACCAGCAAACATATACTCATTTTCATCCTTCTCTCCACTCTCTGAGGCAGAAGTCTCTAAACTCATCCTTTCCAATCATCCTAATCCTTGTCCGTTTGATCCTATTCCATCTCATCTCCTTCAAGCCATTTCTCCTGCCGTTGTACCTGCACTCACTCACATCGTTAACACATCCCTTCACACTGGTGTTTTTTTCCTCAGCATTTAAACAGGCTTGTATAACCCCACTTCTTAAGAAACCCACTCTTAATCCAACTCATTTAGCGAACTACAGACCAGATTCCCTTCTACCTTTCATTGCATAAACACTTGAATGAGCTGTGTTCAACCAAGTCTCAGCCTTTCTCACACAGAACAACCTCCTGGACAGCAACCGATCTGGCTTCAGAAGTGGACAGTCGACCGAGACTGCCTTGCTTTCAGTTGTTGAAGCCCTAAGACTGGCAAGAGCGGCTTCCAAATCATCTATACTTATTTTGCTGGATCTGTCTTCTGCTTTTGATACAGTGAACCACCAGATTCTCCTGTCAACCCTATTGGAAAATGGCATCTCAGGAACTGCACGCCAGTGGTTTGAGTCTTACTTCTCAGATAGGTCCTTCAAAGTATCTTGGAGAGATAAGGTGTCCAAGTCGCAACATCTAGCTACTGGGGTGCCTCAGGGCTCAGTACTTGGACCACTTCTCTTCTCTGTCTACATGGCATCACTAGGTTCTGTCATTCAGAAACATGACTTTTCATATCCCTGCTATCCCTGATGAGCCGACGATATCTGCTCGCATCTCCGCATGTCTAACAGACATTTCTTGTTGGATGACAGACCATCACCTTCAACTCAACCTGGCTAAGACAGAACTGCTTGTGGTTTCAACAAACCCATCACTTTATCAAAATTCCACCATCCAGTTAGGGCTCATCAACCATAACTCCTTCAAAATCAGCTATAAACCTTGGAGTTGTGATTGATGATAAGCTGGATTTCTCAGACCACATTGTTAAAACTGCCCGGTCCTGCAGATTTGCTTTATACAACATTAGGAAGATCAGGCCCTTTCTTTCAGAACATGCAACACAACTCCTTGTTCAAGCTCTTGTTCTATCCAGGCTGGACTATTGCAATGCTCTCTTGGCAGGTCTTCCAGCCACTGCTATTAAACCTCTATAATTAATCCAAAATGCCGCTGCAAGATAAATTTTTAATAAGCCAAAAAGAACGCATGTCACACCTCTGTTCATCAAATTGCAATGGCTACCAGTAGCTACTCGCATTAAATTCAAGGCA
>NW_015508147.1:3948-12376 GCF_001515645.1 Sinocyclocheilus grahami | reverse complement strand
CCCCTCTTCTGCTTCCTCTCGCGCCGCTTGTGGCGCCTCCGCTGAGGGCGAGGTGCAGTAGTGGGGGTCGGTGATGGTGTGGGCCTCCGGAGCAGACCGAGATCCCGCAGCTCTTCGGCGTGCGCAGAGTTTAACTCTAAAAATGTGGTTCTGCCGACATCGAGCAGAAACTCACGACTATATGCACGCTTAGAATCAGATAGACGCGACGAATGCGTACAAAAACACTGCGACTCACAAGACAAAAAACACGAAAACACCTTTCTGTCGGGAGAGAGAGAAGCCGCAGCGTGTGAACGCGCCACCATCTTGAGGGATATCCCTCAAGATGGAGGGGATATAGATGGAGGGGAACAAAGGAACATTTTGATTTCAAAACAAAAGTTCCCTTTCAAAGGTTTACTCAATGCTGTGCCAGTAGCTGACACTATGAGAACACCCTCCAGGTGTGATTATTGTCTGAAGCCAGTATAGAATAACACCAATTAATTGACTGATGGTGCTTGTGGCGGCCACTGAGGTGCTTTGTCACTGTTGCCTCGTGTGGTATCACCCCTCAGATTTTCTGTCTTTAGGAAGTGATTTATATGCAAGACCAAATAATGTATTGCCATTTCATCATGTTCCTCTGCCACCCTCAGAGCAGTTGTTGCATGATAGGTGCGTGAAATGTTTGAGGATTAAACATGCCCGGACAGCTGTTTAATGTCTGTCAGATTGACAATTTTAAATTAAAGGTGCTCCGCTCTAGTTTCATCTTCTCTCTGAGAAAAGAAGGCGTGGTGTAAACAAAGTCCAGAGTGTTGTTTCCCCGTGTTGGAAAGTCTATGTGTTGGTGTATTTTTGGGAACACACTCTTTAAGTCTGCGTGGTTGAAATCCCCAGCCAAGATGAGAAAAGCATCGGGGTGGGCTGTCTGCTGCTCACTGATGTGCTGGTACAGTTCATTTAGTGCCTCGCTCCTGTTGCTGTTGTTGGAGCTGGGAGGGATGTATACAGCAATGAGCAGTATGGCTGTATATTCCCTCGGTAGATAGAACGGCCGGCACTTAATAATCATAAACTCCACCAGGGGTGAGCAGTGTTTGCAGACCACAACAGCATCGCGGCACCACGCATCATTGATGTAAACACAAAGCCCTCCGCCGCGGGTCTTACCTCCCTCGACGCGAGCTCTGTCCGCTCGATAGCATGTCAGCTGATCGAGATGAATAGCGCAGTCCGGAACGCTGTTGTTGAGCCATGTTTCCGTGAACACAAAAACACAACAGTCTCTTACAGTCCTCTGAGTTGAGCGTAGTAGTCGGATGTAGTCCAGTTTATTGTCCAAAGAGCGTACGTTAGCCAGTACGATGGTGGGGATAGCCGGCTTGTGTGGGTTAGCCGCTAGCCTAGCCCGGATACCTCCGCGCTTACCCCTCTTCTGCTTCCTCTCGCGCCGCTTGTGGCGCCTCCGCTGAGGGCGAGGTGCAGTAGTGGGGGTCGGTGATGGTGTGGGCCTCCGGAGCAGACCGAGATCCCGCAGCTCTTCGGCGTGCGCAGAGTTTAACTCTAAAAATGTGGTTCTGCCGACATCGAGCAGAAACTCACGACTATATGCACGCTTAGAATCAGATAGACGCGACGAATGCGTACAAAAACACTGCGACTCACAAGACAAAAAACACGAAAACACCTTTCTGTCGGGAGAGAGAGAAGCCGCAGCGTGTGAACGCGCCACCATCTTGGATTAGTAAGTAACCCTCTTTTGTTAGTTTTGACTGCTTTTATTGTCCTCATTTGTAAGTCGCTTTGGATAAAAGTGTCAGCTAAAGGACTAAATGTAAATTTAAATGTAAGCAAAGATGGAGTGGGTGATGAAGAACAATGTCACGTCAAGGGCTGGGTTTTGACACACATTTCACAATTCAATTTGATTCCCATTCACAAGCTCACAATTCGATTCGATTACCAATTAAATTCGATTAGATTCAATATAGATTGTATTGATACATATCAGGTACAGTACATGCCGAATTTTCTCAAGGAAAAAAAAATCTCAACTTAAATACTGTAAAATATACATGAGAGTAAGTTGGTACTACATTACTATAATATTGAAGGTTAAAATTGACAGATTTGTTAAAATTACACTTAATTAAGTTTTTTAAATAATAAAGTTACAATTACATAATAATATTTCTACTTCAATTGTATTATTTTTTTTTATATATATAAACATAATGGTGGCTGTCATAAAAAAATTATGGATTTTTTTCAAACATAAATTAAACATTGAAGAAAAAGTAATAAAGTTACAATTACATAATAATATTTCTACTTCAATTCGTTAAATTTTTTTGTATAAATGGTGGCTGTCATAAAAACTTGATGGATTTATTCAATCATAAATCAAACATTGAAGAACAGTCAAATTTATAATGAATATGTTATATGGTGCATATATTTAGAAAAATGCCCCTCTCTACAGTTTATGTTTCTAGCTGACTAATGAGTTTATGGTCACCGAATATGTTTTTCATAGGTAAATTTGACATTACGTGACATTGTTTACAAGACATTATATATTGACATCTTTGCGCGGCTGAAACACTGATTGAGTGATTACATGAGACAGAATACGGATTGTAAAGTTGTACTCTTTCTTTTAACTTACTTTCGGATGTTTAGTCATGTTTATTTTGTGCTATAAGTAGTATTAATGTGGAGGAGATGATTAGTTCACGTGTAAACGACCTTTATTCTTTGAATATTGCAATACAATGGACAGAATTTGAAATCTGAGACTTTGTTTCATATTAAAAGTACCAAAGCACAATGCTTATTGCGATATATTGGATGGGAAGTGCCCTTCAACGATCCGTCCATTAACTGAAAACTAGACTAATCGATTCTTGGGATTTAAGAATCGATATTGTTCCATAAAAATGAGAATTGATTAATATCGAGATATCGATATGTTTTACCCAGCCCTAGTCACGTTGCATAGAAATATTTCACCCAAAAGACAAGCCAGTGAATATCACACATGCAATTTGCAAACTTTACATGAGACTTATGTTGGTGACGGACCAAACCACAGTCAATCATTCCCTAAAAGCGAAAACATAAACTGTCTGAGCTTTTATCATCAGATGCTGTATTAAAGGCACAATATGTAATTTTCGCCGCTAGAGGGCGCGTATTCAAATTAAACAAATAGACAAAGGCATAGTTTGATGACACTGTGACTGAGTCTGGAATCATGGGAGTTGTGGTCTTCATCCCCACAGCTGATGCAATCCGACAGGACTCGGGCAGAAATCATGTTCATGGATGAGCTAATGATTTATTAATGCAGTAGAATGAAGCAGGGTGAGGCTGAAAGCCGTCGAAACGAAACGAGGCGCTGAACGAGCATGACACACGGCTGGAAAGCAGCGGAGCTTTTATTATGCCACAGTCGAGCGCATCCGCTCCTTCCAGTCGTGCATATGTGGGGTAAAGCAGCGCTGTTTTATCATACTAGATACATTTGAACGTTCTGTTATAATGCTACTCTGTGCGGTCGTCACCGGTCTATTAAAACGCATAACATATTAAAGCATCTTTGGTGTTTCCATGTTTTCTACAAAACAAAACCGGAAATCGAGGGGTTATGAGGTATTTGGCAGGCGACACAATGACGCTATGGACACAGTCCGTGTCACTAGTTAAAATTGCTTATTTCTCTGGATTTAAACATTCTTCGAAACATTTGGGATACTGTAAGTACACAAGTCAGCAAAATATATAACACTGTTCTAGTGGTTTTTGGATATTTTAATTAAAAAAAATCGTACATATTGTGCCTTTAACGGCACATAAATTCTCAGACACAATGAGAGCAGAATCTGCAATGCTGATAACAGTATAGCAATGGTATATCAATCTAAATGTATTAGTATTTAGTATTTTTCTTGTGGATCACATATTAATGATAGTGAAAAAAATTAGAATAATCAATATTTCTTGTTAAACATTTCTTACTTTTTTAAAGTCGCTGTTTGAATATACTTTTGATTTTTATCAATAATTGATTATTGTGCTGTGTTCGGACCTAAAGACTATTATTAGGCCTATATAATTCAATTAATAATACTACCACTACTACTAATAATAATAATTTGTAATTGTTATTAGTGTTATTAGCATCATAAAAATGTTTTTAAAACTATTGTTGATCCACGACACTATCATCTATCGGTACCACTCTTGTTCTGGTAAACACAATGATGGAAGAAGTTCACTTACTCCAACTGATTCAGCACAGATCTCTCTGCCCTCTTGCATGGCAATCACAACAAAAGCCGTCAGAGAGGCATCAGCATCATTGCCCCCTACGCCACCCTGGAATAAAGCACAAATAAACTGAAACATTTAAAATTGTTTGTTGCCATCAGCAAATGTGACACTTTTTACTAGAGTTATTAATCAATGGACAAAACCTGAGTCCATGCAGGACTTTAAAGTATAGTAGTACCTGAAGATAGAGACATGATAGGCATTACTAATGTATCTTGCTATGGTTCAAAAGTATATAACTGGGCCTGAAAGATATGTAGTAATACAGCAATTAAAACATAAGCAAAGTTTTATAATGAATTATAATATTCATTATAGGGAAAGTAGTGGCCTAATGGTTAGAGCAGTGTTTTTTTGTTGTTGTTTTTTTAGCCACAGCAGGGTTTTCATCAGTAAAAAATCCCATGGCACACCACTAAGCACTGAAATATAGTAACATTGTACAAACTAGCATTGATTCAATTACATGTTATAAAGTTTATTGTAGCTATGTAAGTGCTCAGTTTTTTTGTTGTTTAATACACTTGGCCAAAATATCATAATATAGAAGATGAAGCACTATGCACAGGATATATAAAACAGTCATTTGTTATTATTATTATTATATATTACATAATAACAAAATACAATAAATAAAATAATAAAAATACAAAAAACTGATACAGTCTGCAACATAAACTCAGGATAAGTAGAGTTAGATTCGACCATCTTGAAGCCTTTCTGTCAAGCCATCTGCAACAGCTTTCCATGCCTCAAGAGTTGAGGCTCTAGCTTTATCTATTCTGGCTGTTGAGAGTTCTAATATTACTATATCATGGGGAGGGAGCCATCTTTGCGCAATTATCTTTTTTGGCAGATGTTAGTCCTTCCAGCCAGATCTTTCGTTGTAGCTCTGTGAATCCTTACCTGGAATCATCATTTAGAGGGACATAGTGTATTTTTTTTGAGTAAAGAAAACACTACTTATTCAAACATCAGTCCTTTATTTACCCTTGTATTGTGAATAAGCAGAGATCTGTCTCCAGTCTGCGCGCGGTGCTTCAATCTGAATGGAGGCGGGTGGAGTTATCAGGTTTCGCTGACAGTTTGAGGATCCAATGGCATTATGAGGTTTAGTCACAAGCTCTTTTGAATGTTTTTCATTTGTTTAATATTTGTAAAACCCACAAACAAACAAAAAAAAAGATGTAAAGTAAAGATGACCAATAGCGTTGATTTAAAATAATAATAATAACGACTTATAATAGAGATGGAACGTTCTGATAATTTTCCATAGTTCACCTGACAACCTGTCATGGCACAGTGGTTGGGAAACACTGGGTTAGCGAATCAGACTTGTAACCCAAAGGTCGCAGGTTCGAGTCTCGCTACCAGCAGGGATTGTCGGTGGGGGGAGTGAAAGACCAGCACTCTATTCCACCTTCAATATCGCGACTGAGGTGAGACACAACAAATGCAAAAAAAAAGAATGGCTGCCCGCTGCTACGTCAGTCATAGTAACATTAAGCTTACCACCATCCCTCTTGAAATTACAGCTGATTCCTCTTTAAAGGAGCCGTCTGGCAATTGTTTGTGGAGAACCAGCCACTTGAGAGCGTTGCAGATCACATTCTCCTCTATAGAAACAAGGTTATTGGCCATGGCGAAGACTTTAGCTACATATGCTGTCAACCTTTAACAGACAGAAACAAAAGCAAACTAATAACAAGTAATACTTTGCTACTTTTAATCATAATAATATTGAAAAAATAACATTTTACCATGTGCTGCTTGGCATTTCTATGTAGATAGCGTAAGATCCATCTGTTTTGCGGTATTTCAGCTGACCTTGATAACCTTAATGAATAAAGAATATTTACTTTACTATCCATGTATATATTTCAGATTTTGAGTGTAAAAAAATAAATTGTAATGTCCATTTCAAAGTCCGGGTATTAGAGATCATCTGGGTTTGTTTCTGTTTTTGGAGGGTTCTGTCACATGCTTTAGTTCTGTGTTTTCATTTCGTTGCTATGGTTTTTCATTGTTTGATTAATTTGCACACCTGCTGTTCTGTGCTGGCCAGTCAACAAACATTTCAGTTGTCCGTTCATGTCACATTTTGCTTTAAGTTGTTCTGTTTTTTGTGTATCTGGAGTTCTTTTAAATACAGTTCCTCCTTTATTGCAAACAAGCCGTGACCACAGGAGAGCATTGTTGAGAGTGCTTTATGATTTTATTTCAAATCAGAGTCAGATTCTTTATATCTGTCTTGTTCTGCTGACCTGTGCTGATATGGTTGATGGCGTCATTACGGCGCTCCATGCCAACAGTGTCCCACTGATTGGTGCTGTCCAGATAATGAGTGGCTATGAGAGGTAGAGTCATACGGTACATGTTCTGCTCTCCACATCCAGTGGGCTGGAAAATAAGACGACCCATGAAGCTTCCATTGATGGCCTGCTCGACTGTCTGAGCGTTCTCTTCAGCTGGAGGAATCAAAGAAGGAACACAGGCTGAGAATTCAGTCTATTACTTATATTTCTCACGAGGAGCTGTCATTTATGGCACACTTTCAACACTATTATGTGTCTATTACGTGCCTTTTTTTTTCAACTGACAGCTAGTCAACAGTCAGTAATCTTTTCAAATTTAACATCCCCTGTAAATAGTCCAGATATTATAGATCTATAATAAATTTGAATTCTGTGACCTATTTTCCTCGCCAAGTAAATGTTACTTTTTTAAAATACTATCATTTTTCTAGGTAAACTGATGTCAGTAAACTAAATGAAATCTCGAGTGAAATTTAAAAACATGAAAACATGATCTGACTACATTCAGTTTCATGTGTCATATGCAAATAAAGAAGAAAAAAACAATGTCAACCATGATCGAAGACTGCAAATACACATTAGAGTTTCCACACATCGAAAGCATTTTACTTCACTAGTGGTTGCACTGTTGCATGAAAGATCTAACAGTGGTCAGCAGTGCTATTGTGAGAGAGCTGTTCATGTCATACCCAGTGGTCATCTTAAGAGAGATCAGACATGAGGAGATCAGAAGAAAAAGTTCTGAAGAGAGTTATGGAAGGAATACAGAGCTGGGTGCAATCCTGATAAGGAGCACAGTGCGTGTCTAAAGTAGAGTTGTGAGGGTGCTCATCCCGAAATGCGCTTTAGGACAATGTCTCAGATAATTTGTATATAACTAATTTAATTTTCATTTATTCTTATTCTTACAACTTGTGGTCCTCTAATCTGATTGGCTGAGAGGACAGTTCACCATTTGTCTGCAGGCTGTCGGAGAGGGTTATTCAGAAACCTCTGCATGTTACATTGTTATGCCAGTTGGTGGCAGCAAGTACATAATCGTCTTTATGTGAGTCAAACAAGCAGTGGTAGACAGTAATGGAGTATTTTTACTTTGTTATTGTAGGCCTACTTCAGTATTTTTCAAGTATCTGCACTTTATCAGAGTGTTTATTTTGAGAAACGTTTACTTTTACTTCACTACATTCCAAAGCATAATATCATACCTTTTACTCCACTACAAAAAGATGTCGTCCCTCGTTATTTTGAACTGAAGAAATTAGGAGTGCAAAACGTTCCTCGGTCAAAAAATCGAACCATACTGTTCTCCACCTATGGATCGGCACACACTTGCACCGCGGTTCATCTTAAATCTGACAGCATCTGTAATATGGCTTGTTAAAAATAACAACACTTAAAGCAGACAGAGTTCGGCTAATGTAGGCCGATGTTTCTGTCGATAGATACGCTTTCTGGCTTCCCAATACATTACAACAACAGCGATGAACAAAAAAAAAAACGTGGACAAACCAGTCCCTCTTTGTAAACTTTGTTCAATGCGAGTGCCGTATGCTGGAATATGACCAGTCATTGATGCCGTTGTCGTGCCGAAAATTGATTGTCTGCCGAAAACTGATTCCCGTCTGCGTCCGTCCGTTTTACACTTGCCAAAAAATTATTACAGACTCTACTCTAATTTTCGGCACGACACTGGTCACCCGGGTGTTGATAATTCACGTGCACAGGTGAAACCTGAACAGCACACACTGCTATCTGTGTTTAAACTAAACTCATTTAAGCCTTGCCAGTTT
>NW_015508147.1:1728-3210 GCF_001515645.1 Sinocyclocheilus grahami | reverse complement strand
AGAATCAGAAAGAGCTTTATTGCCAAGTGTGCTTACACACACACATGGAATTTGTCTTGGTGACAGAAGCTTTCAGTACACAGAGAGATTGACAAGTGACAAGACACAGATAACAAAGTAAAAATAAATATGTAAAAAAACAATACACAATAAACAAAGACAGTAAACAGTATATTGTATGTACAGACGTGCTATTATGCACAAGACAAATTATGCAAGGGAATGTGGATAGAAGAAAGATATATTAAATCAATAACATACATATAATAAATATAAGTATAGATAGTTGGGTATTGCCAACCCTCTACATTGCGAGTAAATCACTCGCATATGTGACTCAATCTTCACTCTGGGCGACTAAATTATGTCTAATATTAGCCAATGGCTAAAAAATTCTCAGATTTTACTCGCCAGTTTGTGAGTTGGAGGCTAAGTATAATTTAAGGAAGTCATGGCCTAATGGTTAGAGAGTCGGACTCATAACCCAAAGGTTGCGTGTTCGAGTCTCGTATCGGTGGGGAGTGAATGTACAGTGCTCTCTCCCACCTTCAATACCATAACTGAGGTGCCCTTGAGCAAGGCACTGAACCCCCAACTGCTCCCCGGGGGCCGCAGCAATAAATGGCTGCCCACTGCTCTGTGTGTGTGTGTGTGTGTGGATGGGATAAATGCAAGAGCACTAATTCCAAGTATGGGTCACCATACTTGGCCACATGTCACTTCACTTTAGCACAGACATATTTTCACTCGCCGAACACTGACTGAGTGCTTCAGAGTTTCACTCTCCATCAACCGATCTGTGATATTTTTCAGTTAATCTTAATGGATGTGCAGCGCACCTGTGTTTGACATACCATAAACTCTAGTGTGAAGGCAAACAACTCACCGTCTCTTTGTCTCACACACACACGCAGAGAGAGAGAGAGAGAGAGAGAGAGAGAGAGAGAGAGAGAGAGAATTGATGCACTACATGTAAATTATATTCTTTGTTTTATTTTCCTGTCAAAATAACAGCATTCCTTTTGAATTATTCAGCTTTTAAGAACTGCCGCTTTCTCCGGTAGTGGGCGGAACTAATGTGCAAACAGCAATCTAATTGGCTGGCACTCACCAATTATCATCCCTGTTTTGATTTCAGCAAATCAGTTCGAGCGAACGCACACAACCTGATTAATATTCATGAATCCAGCAGCTCATTAATCCTTAGTGCATTTTATATTGTTCTTATTAGTAGAATTTGTATCATTATTATCTTATCAGTATTTTTTTTAGTTTTTTTTTTTTTTTTTTTGTCATCCACAACTTTTTTTTTATTTAGGATGCAATTAATCGCGATTGACAGCACTAATATATATATATATATATATATACATATCAGTCTGGCGAGTAAACTAAAAAAATTTACTAGCCAATTGCGATTCAATTGCCAAGGTGTCCGTAGAGGCTTGATTGCACATATTTTATTGCACAGTGGGGAGAACA
>NW_015508147.1:0-249 GCF_001515645.1 Sinocyclocheilus grahami | reverse complement strand
TTACAACTCACCTAGTCTGGCTCAATTACTATTCCTGAGGTATAGCACGCCCTACACATTACCCTACGGACAAAGAAATGTAGAAATAAAGAAATTTGAAAATAAATAATTGTAGAAATAAATACATGAAGAAACAAATACATGTGGAAATAAATAAATATAGAAATAAATATGTAAATAAATACATAAATGTGGAAATAAATAAATGAAATAAAAAATGTGGGGGGAAAATACACATAAATAAGGGAA
>NW_015508146.1:27130-29039 GCF_001515645.1 Sinocyclocheilus grahami | reverse complement strand
TTGCAATTCTGAGAACAAAAGTCAAAATAGCAAGATATTAACTCAAAATTCTGACATTTTTTTCTCACGATTCTCACTTTTTTCTCTAAATCATGATTTTAAATCTCACAATTCTCACTTTTTTTCCCTCTAAATCATGATTTTAAATCTTCCAATTCTCACTTTTTTTCTCTAAATCATGATTTTAAATCTCGCAATTCTCACTTTTTTTTCTCTAAATCATGATTTTAAATCCCGCAATTCTCACTTTTTTCCTCTAAATCATGATTTTAAATCTTCCAATTCTCACTTTTTTCTCTAAATCATGATTTTAAATCTCACAATTCTCAATTGTTTACTCAGAATTCTAATTTTTACATCTTGCCATTTTACATTTTGCTCTGAATTCAGATTTTTACGTCTTACAATTCACTTTTTTTCTTGCAATTCTGAGAACAAAAGTCAAAATAGCAAGATATTAACTCAGAATTCTGACATTTTTTTCTCACGATTCAGATTTTTTTTTCTCTGATTCATGATTTCAAATCTTGCAATTCGGACTTTTTTTCTCCGAATTTTACTTCTCACAATTCAGATTTTTTTTTTCTCTAAATTGTGATTTTACGTCTTGCATTTCTGACTATTTTGCGCAATTGTGAGTTAATATCTCGCAATTCCGACTTTTTATCTCAGAATTGTGAAACTTGGGCGAAACATGGTGGAAATAAGCTTTCATACTGAGGACGTAAGATTTCTTGCATAACATCTTTTATTTATTCTTTCCATTTCCATTTTCTCTGTGTGTGTGTATTTGTATTCATCTTCATGAAGTGCCACTCTTTTCTGTTCTTTGTGTGTCTCAGCATCATTAATGCAAATGTCTTCCTATACTCACTAATATTCACCGCACTTTTGTTGTCTCATTGTGTATTTTATGAATATGTTGTCCACCTAAATTATGCCTGCTGTCAGTCTCCTTTCAATTCTTGATGATATTCCTGTGAAAAGTTTCCAAACCCTTTCAGAGGATTAATTCATTGTACATGTTGTACAATGTGAATTGTGTGTGTTTCGTTATAAATATGTGTTTATGTGTGCATCATTTTCCACAAGGTGAATCCTGGAGTCATAGCCATAGATATTGCATTTTCATAAAATAAAACTGAGTTTAATATGTGTGTGTACTGCAGCACCTTGTCTGGAGTACGGCGTGAAATTCGAGACGCACATTGTGGAGAAGTTTGGTGTGTCTTTTGGACTTGAGGGTGAGACGCTGAGTTTCGGCTGCTCTGTTATCATCTACCCATCACTGCAGCGCTTCCAGCCTGAGATAGAGTGGTACAGAGATGGTAAGAGCAACAATAATAGTAATCTCTTGCAAAATTGATGCCATCAGATAATATGCCATCTTGAAATCAATTTATCATGCATATTTAATCTTTACTTCTTGCAAAGTGGTGTATACACTACCAGTCAAAGGTTTGGAATAATAATGATTTTTTAATGTTTTCGAAAGAAGGCTCTAATGCTCACCAAATCTACATTTATTTGATAAAGAACATAGTAAAAGTGTAAAAATCCTCACTTGCAAATATATCAAAAATAAATGTATTCACATACAACGTTTCGGTCCAACGTCCAATGACAAACAGCAAAAACGTTAATATTGAGAAATATTATTGCAATGTAAAATAACGTTTCTATTTGAATATATTTTGAAATGTAATTTATTCATGTGATGCACAGCTGAATTTTCAGCATCATTACTCCAGTCTTCAGTGTTCAGTTATTTATAATGGTTCTGATTATTATCAATGTTGAAAACTGTTTTTGCTGCTTAAAACGTATGTGAAATCATTATACTTCAGGATTCTTTGACGAATAGAAAGTAAAAAAAACAGCATTTATTTGAAATAGAATCTTTTGTAAC
>NW_015508146.1:25724-26934 GCF_001515645.1 Sinocyclocheilus grahami | reverse complement strand
CTGAAGACTGGAGGAATGATGCTGAAAATACAGCTTTGATCACACGAATAAATGACATTTTAACAGATATTCACATAGAAAATTTTAACGTGTAATAATATTTCTCAATATTACTGTATTTTGGTTTAAATAAATGCAGTCCTGGTGAGCATAAAATATTTCTTTCAAAAACATAAACATTTTAAATATATTTTCCTTTATATACTAAAATGCATTTTCTTCCTAGTGACACATACTGTAATGCATGGATGTGTTTGTGTGTGTTTTAGATAAACTGCTGGTGCCATCAAAATGGGTTCAGATGCACTGGAGCGGCGACAGAGCAACGCTCACTCTCTCACACCTCAACAAAGAGGACGAAGGACTCTACACACTTCGCGTCATCACCAAATCTGGCTTTGAGACACATTCAGCGTATGTCTTTGTCAGAGGTGAGGACCAATACACTCAACTATTTCCAGTTCAGCCTGCTGCGTTATTACAGGCCAAATTATTCATGCTGGTAATATTGATACTAACTCTTTTGGCTCTCTGTAAGCCTCCCTTCCCAGCTCATGTTTCTTTCTAAATTTATCCCTGTCGTGCTGTGTCTGTGCCGTCATGACATTCAGATGAAGGAGCTGTGAAACTGCCTCGACGAATGAAGTTCTCAACACTCGCCTAGTTAAAGCACTGCAGTACACTGCATTGAGGTTTTAATCAACAACTTTGTGAAAAAGAAGCACACTTTAGCATACTTTGTATAAGAGTTCTTATTATGGAAATTATATACTTTAAAAGAATATACTTGCTATATAAGTAAACACTGAAAAGATTGGTGTAAAACAATTACAAAGAAACAGAAATTAACTCTAATAATTTAGAGTTAAACTAGAGTTAGAAACAGAATTTACTCTAATAATCTTTGTTTTATTTACAACTTTGAAAACTAATTTTTACAGTGTATAAATATAATTTAAATGCAAACGGAATGTAATGTTTTTAGACACTTAATTGCAGAGGTTAATTGCGATTAAATGAAAATTTATAGTAAATGCAATTAGCTGAACTTGAAAGTGCTTTTATGATCTACTTAAGTAGGACTTAAGTACATCTTTATATGTAATTTCATGATTACTTCTGTCTTTGAAGTATGCTTAAAGTACTGCTGGATGAACTGGCAAGCATTTATGATAAACTAAAATACACTTTAATGTCATTTCTATTGAAA
>NW_015508146.1:24830-25351 GCF_001515645.1 Sinocyclocheilus grahami | reverse complement strand
CTTTTAAGATTTGAAGTACACTACAAGTGCACATTCAATACAAATAAGTGCACTTCTTTTTCACAAGGGATAGCATGCTGTTTCTTTATGTAAACTAATCGCAATTGTTTGAATGCTTCATTCAGACTTTATTTTATTTGTGTTTGTTAGATGGTGATGCGGAGGTTGCCGGCGCTCCTGGTGCTCCTTTAGATGTTCATAGTTTGGATGCCAATAAGGATTATGTGATCATTAGCTGGAAACAGCCTGCTGTCGATGGAGGAAGTCCCATTCTGGGCTACTTTGTTGACAGGTCACTGCATCTGTAAACAAACATTACACAAAATCAAATAAAAACCTCCAAAGTGCACAGAATGAAGATGTTAGCCATATACATTTCTCAAGTATAGTGCAAATAAACATCATATAGGCCAGAACCAAACACTAAATCTCATATGTGACCCTGGACCACAAAACCAATCATAAGGGTCAATTTATCAAAATTGAGATTTATACATCAGCTGAAAGCTGAATAAATAAGC
>NW_015508146.1:24111-24421 GCF_001515645.1 Sinocyclocheilus grahami | reverse complement strand
TAAATGTCTAAAGATTCATAAATCAAGATACAAAAGCAAAATGACTTAAGAAGTCTTATTTTCTGAGATATTGATAATATAAAAATAAAGTGAGTTTATGTTTAAAAAAGAACATCTGCCAGTGGGCAATCAACTTAATTTAAAGGGAAAACAAGTTTTCCTATCCCATTGGAAGATATTTGTTTTTGTTTTAAGTGTAAACTCACTTAATTTTGATCAGTTTCTCAGAAAGCAAGACTTCTTATCTTCATTTTGCATCTAAAGTAAATGTATCGTCATTGTTTAGACATACATTTTTTTGCAATGCATG
>NW_015508146.1:21333-23425 GCF_001515645.1 Sinocyclocheilus grahami | reverse complement strand
TGAAGATGAACGAAGGTCTTACGGGTTTGGAACAACATGAGGGTGGGTATTTTTGGGTGAACTATCCCTTTAAATTGTATTTCCCTCCCTTTTCTCGCTGCAGGTGTGAAGTTGGCATGACACACTGGGCGCAATGCAATGACACTCCGGTGAAGTTTGCACGCTTCCCTGTAACTGGTCTCGTGGAAGGACGAAGCTATGTGTTTCGAGTGCGTGCGGTGAACAAGGCAGGCATGAGCCATCCATCTCGTGTGTCTGAACCAGTAGACGCTATGGACCCCGCAGACCGCACAAGAAAAGGTACAACCAGATCAAAATTCACACAAAAACAAAACGAAAACAAAGCAATCAGTACAATATACTTTCTCTCTGTAGGTACCTCTGCTCCTTGGACTGGACAAATCATTGTGACTGAGGAGGAGCCTGTGGGTGAGAAATTTCAAATTAAAATGATCTCTTTCTGTCATTAAAAACATTTAAATATAGGGAATCCTATAGAAGCCACCATAGTTCAGCTAAACATGATTCTTTAAGTCACAATCGAGAAAACTAGCAATTATGACTTATTATTCTCATTTTATTGAGAAAGTCTCTCATATTGACTTCCTGTATCGTATAATAAGACACTTTCCATTGATTACGGCTTAGTATCTCATAATAATGAGAAACTTTCTCATTATAAGGAATTAATATATCATAAAAATGAGAAACTGTCTCATAAGGAATTAATATATCTTAATAATGAGAAACTTTCTCATTATAAGGAATTAATATATCATAATAATGAGAAACTGTCTCATAATAAGGACTTAGTATCTCATTATAGAGAAAATGTCTCATAATAATGACTTTATGTATCATAATAATGAGACAATTTCCCATAATTATGACTGTCTCATAATAATGATAACCCTTCTTGTATTAGTTAATATGTTTTAATATTTAGATGTCTTTATTATGACTTAACATCTATATTTAATGAGAACAATAAGTTCATGTTATGATATTCAGAAAATAAATCTCATTATTATGATTTAACATTGCATTATAATGAAAAACTTCATCATATTATGACTTAACATCTCATTATAAGACTTCTTGTAATAATAAGAACCTTTCTCATAATAATGACTTAGTATCTCATAATACTGTGAAACTTCCTCATAATGAGACACTATTATAATTGTTACAAAAATAGAAAATAAATCTCATTATGATGACTTAACATTGTATTATGAGAAACTTTCTCATAAAAAAATCTCATTAAATGATGTGCATATCATAATAGTGAAAAACGTAATAATAATAATGACTATCTCATAATGAGAAACTTTCTCATAGTGACTGATGAGAAACTAAATCATCATTATGGTAAGTTTCTCATTGTTATGAGATGTTTCGGCATCGTAACAAGAAACTTTCTCAGTGTAATGAGAACATTTCTCATTTTCCTTTGAGTTTCTCATAACCTGAAAGTTATTATTAAGGTATTATTATGAGAACATCTCTCATTATTATGAGATAAGTCAATATTACGAAAAAAGTTTCTCATTGTTATCATATTTTTTACTCAACTTTGGTGGAAACAGACTTCCACAGGGAATCTCTATGAAATATATTTTTTAAAATCCTTATACAGCTTCACAAACATATGGAAAAGTACACTGGTCAGATACTATATCTGCATGTCCTTGCCATGTCCATTGTATTCTCTTTCGAAATCCCACAGTTTATTACCTAAAACTGATCAATTAACCTACAGTACATTACCAATATTATGTGCTGCATTTGGTATTTTATCTTGACTTCATGTAGAGGGAGTGGTTCCCGGCAGACCTTGTGATCTCTCAGTCATTGAGGCCACTAAAAACTATGTGGTGTTGAGCTGGAAGCCTCCGGGCGACAAGGGCCATGAAGGGGTTATGTATTACGTGGAGAAGGTCAGAGTGCAAAACTGAATTTAACTTCATAACCAATCCCAGTGGCATTTATATATTTAATAAAGCTTAAGTGTATGTTGAAGACTGTTGTTTGTAATTGGTTTAGTAATAATATGTGTGTGTGTGTGTGTGTGTGTGTGTGTGTGTGTGTG
>NW_015508146.1:17529-18314 GCF_001515645.1 Sinocyclocheilus grahami | reverse complement strand
TATATATATATATATGTATGTATGTATGTATGTATATATGTATATGTACAGTATATATTATATGTATATAGTATACATGTAGTTCTATTTTTTGGTCCTTAGTTGATCACATGCCTGCTGTGACATTGTTTTGTAGAGTTTATTTTCAAGCACAAAATGAATTTATTTTTTTTTTAATCAGTAGTTGTCAATATTTTACATGACAATCAATAAATAGGCTTTTTGATGCAATAAGTTAATTTGTCTTGCAGTTTTATTTAAGTAGATTTTAAGCTGACACATGGTAATTAATTAATAATTTATATTAAATATTAATGCTAAAAATAAAAATGATAGACACTTACTAGTTATTGTTATTTGGGCTGCTGGTCGACTAACAAACATGTTGTAGTTTGTTGCATTATGTGGCTTTCATTGAGTTTTATGTGCCTTTTTCATAAAGATTCAGAACAAATAACCTTTGTGACTTTAAAATGCATAAACTACACTAAATAACTCTATCATCTGCCAAATGATCTTTCTAAACTTTCTTTTCATTTCCCTTTGCTCATTTCTCCTGAAAATAACTTTTCATTGCTTGTTTTCATTGCCTCTTCATAATTTGAATAGAACATTGCAAAAACAAATTTGACTGTCTCTTGCTTGCATACAGACTTCTGCTGACGTTTTCTACTGAGATGAACTTGAATAGTTAGATTAAAGGAATTAATTGTGAAGCATTGTGAATGTGTTTGAATTGTATTCATGTCTGCTCTCTCTTGCTGTTTTCTCTGCTAACTCCTGTA
>NW_015508146.1:15722-16742 GCF_001515645.1 Sinocyclocheilus grahami | reverse complement strand
GAAATATGGTTAAAGTACTGCTGAATGTACTGTCAAGCATTTGTGGTAAATTAAAATAGAGTTTAATGTCATTTCTATTGAAACTTTAAATATATTTGTAATTACACATTTGTAATGATTACATTGCAATTTAGTACATGTAAAATATATTTTAAATATAATATTGAATAACACACTACAGTTAAAATTATACTTAAGTACTTTACATTAGTATGTTAGTCAACACATAAAAATAAGTGTGCTTATTTCATTTATATTTTGTACTTAAGTGTGCTTTTAAAACACAACAAAATATTATTAAAACATTAAGTTATTTAAAATGGTGTAGAATGTACTTTAAAGTAAAATTTTTACATAATTACAAAGTGCACTTTTTCAAAGTGTACTTAAGTGTGTAAAGATACAGTCATAAAAGAGTCTCTCTCTTGCATGGCCTTTTTTCAGTTTTTAAATATATACTTTTAAGACTTGAAATACACTACAAGTTCACATTCAGTACAATTAAGTGCACTTCTTTTTACAAGGGTTGACAAGACCTTATTGTAGCATATTAGCATATTGCAGTTGTTTTATTGACCTTGTAGTCATGCTGTGGTTATAAAGTATATCAACACGCAGGTAAGACTGCAAAAACTGATTGGTCAGTCAAGTCCATTGGAAAATCCAGCTAAAACCAGTTTCTAATGGTTTCTTGCTGGTCCAAGCCGGTCTACGTACAGTAGTTGATCAGCTAAACCTGGTTTTGATCTGGCTGACCAAGCTGATTAGACCTGGTAAAGCACCTTGAACCAGAAACCCAACATCTATCATGTTCTAGAAACCAACTTGAACATCTTAAACTGACCTGGTTTTTCCAATGGGGTATCTACTAGCTTTAATATATGGTAAATCTTCTCAGCTACAGACTTTTTTAAACCCTCAAATAACATCACTATCCACATAAATGCATCAAGGGATCCTCTTTGGCTTCTTTTTTGCCACCAGCCACAACTGGCAATATGCTGGACACCTCCCTACTAT
>NW_015508146.1:13412-14092 GCF_001515645.1 Sinocyclocheilus grahami | reverse complement strand
TCTTTATATGTAATTTCATAATTACTTCTGTTGTCTTTGAAATATGGTTCAAGTACCGTTGAATGTACTTACACGCATTTATGTTAAACTAAAATATACTTGAAACTTGTATGTCATGTATTTAAATATATTTGTAATTACTCATTTGAAATTATAATTGCAATTTAGTACATTTAATATATATTAACCATAACCTCTACATGTGCTGTAGTATGTCAAAATAAGCACAAGAAAGATTATTAAAACATATTGACTCAAAATGTACTTTACAACTTTTAATTTTACATTAAAAACTTAATTGTACTTAAGTGTGTTATGAAACATGAAAGTGTCACTCTTTGAGTCACTTAAGTGGCCTTTTATTTCATAACTATTATCTATACAATTATGTCATCTTTTTAAATATACTTTTAAGATTTGAAGCACACTACAAGCTCACATTTAATACAATTAAGCACACTTCTTTTTTCACAAGGGTAGGTTTATGGTAGTAGATGTTGTTTCTCTTATTTTAGATCAAGGATCTAAAGGAGGGGGAATCGTATGTTTTCCGTGTGCGCGCTCAGAACAAAGCTGGTGTAGGAAAAGCATCAGATCCAACAGAACCAGTTGAGGCAGTGACTAAACCAGGTACTAAACTAGACGGAACTAGAATTTCTCAAATAACATTGTATTGTACT
>NW_015508146.1:10550-11800 GCF_001515645.1 Sinocyclocheilus grahami | reverse complement strand
ATTATAGTTTAAATTAGTTAAAATGAGTTAAACTTTCAGTGTTTCTGAGCCACTTAAGTAGGACTAAAGTACATGTAAAGTACGTGTGTAAAACGAAATACACTTTAATGTAATTACACATTTGTAATAATGAAGTTGCAATACAGTACATTTAAAAAATATTAACTTTAAATGTAATGTACCACAGTATTTCATATCTGCTTTAGTATGTTAGTCAACACATCAAAATAAGTGTACTTCTAAAAGCACAAGAAAAGACTATTAAACCATAATGATTTAAAATAAATTGATAATACTTTATTACGTTAAAGTATTAATAATGCTTTAAAATAAATTGTTAATTTGACATTATTACAAAGTGCACTTTTTAAAGTCAAGTCATGAAAGTGTCTTACTGTAAGTACACTTAAGTGGTCTTTTATTTCATTAAAATTATACTATCTGAAAGTGCAGTTTATACTTTTTAATGTTTTTTTTTTATATATATATATACAAGAGCAGTTCTATTAAATGTATTTAAAATAGTGTGCTAATTGTTCTGTCCTATAAACGAAAGCATATTAATGTGTGAACTGAACTCATTTTTAATGTTTAAAATACAGCTATGTAATGCAGGATTTTACAAACGAGCTTGTGTCACATGACACTTATCCTTTGGTTAAGACAAAAACTTGTTTAGCATGAAATATGTATTGCTTGCCAGTTTATAAATTGCATCATGCCTGGTTACGACATTGTGTTTCGATACAAAAACAGAGCGTAAGTATCAAGGTTAAGTACAACATCCATTCCTTCATAAGTCTCCAATGCAATGAACATCATTCAGGACTGAATTCATGTTTTGTTCTTAAAAGTTCTCTTAAACGTTCTACAATGCGTTTTCATCCCCCTCTCCAGTCATCCCTCTGAAGACAGAGCTGGCCGTGGAGCTGCTGGAGAAGGGCAGAGTTCGCTTCTGGTTGCAGGCTGAAAAAATCTCTGCCAATGGAAAAGTTGAATATGTGTTCAATGACAATGTGGTCCACCAGGGAGAGGTTAGAGGAACACAGAAACAAACACGCAGCAGATGAAGCATTACACATGCTATTGACTGGAAATAGTCCTTTGGCTTGCTTCTGCATTAACACTTTTTCTGTGTTGCAGAAATACAAGATGAACTTTGATAAAAATACTGGCACCATTGAGATGTTCATGGAGTCTCTGGCCAAAGAGGACGAGGGAACGTTCACTTTCCAGCTTCAAGACGGCAA
>NW_015508146.1:2031-2783 GCF_001515645.1 Sinocyclocheilus grahami | reverse complement strand
GAGGAAACATGCTCCAAACCTAGTGACCTGCCTTGCTGCCTTCATTATATTACGACTGCGACTAAGCGTCAAATTGCAACAGTCAGATCCTTTCTCCTCTGAAAAATGGGAGTACTTGGACCAAAATAAAAAAACACTGTCCATGGCCAAAGCGGGCAAAAATCACACTGTGGTTCACTTTAGTTGTGATGGGATCTCCGTTTGTGAAAAATAAGTGTGCTTATCTGCATTGAACATGCAAATGTACTTCAGATCTTAAAAGAATATATATATTTTTAAACTATATTTGGAAATAATATAATAATAATTCAATAAAAGGCCACTTTTAACACACTTCCATGACTGTGTTTCTTAGCATACTTAAGTACACTTTTAAAAGTGCACTTTGTAAAAAAGTCAAATTATTATAAGTTTTACTTCAAAGTACATTTTAAATCGTTTTGTTTTAATAATTGTTTGTAATGTTTTCAAGTTTATTTTGATGTGTGACTAACACTAAAGCACATGTAAAGCACTTGATTGATTGATACTTGATTTATATATTTAAACACATGACATACAAGTTTCAATAGAAATGACATTAAAGAATATTTTAGTTTATCATAAATGCTTGTCAGGACACTCAGCAGTACTTTAACCAAATTTCAAAGACAATACAAGTAATTATAAAGATGTACTTAAGTCCTACTTAAGTGGTTCAAAATCACGCTAAAGTTCAGCTAATTGCATTTAATATAAAATTAAACTAAATG
>NW_015508146.1:0-251 GCF_001515645.1 Sinocyclocheilus grahami | reverse complement strand
TAGAGAATGAATGCAGTTTGGCTCCAGGTTGTATTGTGAGTGGTTTTTCTTGTGTAGTTTTGCAAAAGATTGCGCGAATTGAATTGAGGGACAAATGGACGCTCCATTTCTGTATAGTTTATCATTACTCTGTCTGAAAAGCAGGGGCTTAGATTCACAAAAAAACATCAATTAGTCTATATCAGTGCTGTAAAGAAATCTTTAAGCGATGCCCCTGCTGTAAGCTTTCTGTGGATTCTCTCTAATGTTTC
>NW_015508145.1:20299-29049 GCF_001515645.1 Sinocyclocheilus grahami | reverse complement strand
TTAATTATTCATATTTCCCCATGAGCTGATTCGCTACACTACTTAGCTGGACGTTCGTCTAACGTTTTTTCAATGTTACTACTTACGGAATGTTCAGCGAAAGTAACGTTCCCATAATGTTTGCACAATGATAAAATGGAACGTTCCCTTAAAATTCGTATAACCACAAAAAAGTTACAAAATAATAATAATAATAATAATTAAAAAAAGGATTTTTAAACATTCAGAAATAATGTTTACGTAACTTAACGGTAACCTCAAACTTCTTTGTATTAACAGTTTTCTGAAATGTTACGTTTACATATACAAATTAAACATTATCTAATTAAATATGCACTCATTTGCATACATTTCCAGAACAAAAATCTAAACATGGGATAAAGCCAAGTAAAAAAAAAAATGTTTTTACTGAGGGGATTTTGGATTTCTTTTTTTAATCACTCCATAAATCAGAAAATACCAACAACCAGAAAAAAAAATCATGTTTTTAGGAATAAACTGTTCAATAAATAAGTGTGAATGATGTATGAACAAACCCCTCAGTCAGAATATAGATAGGAATAAAGTTTGGCGGATGTAGCTGAAGTAGAGCAGGGGAAAAAATCACAACCTTTAAAAATGTATTATTACTGAAATCTACAAATGCAAATAGATAAAGAGCAATAAAATGTACACGTAAATGCGTACTGTGGATGTTTTCTTTTTTCACTACACATTCTGAAAAGCCAAAATGCCAAAAATCACATTTTTGCATGTAGTGTCTTGCCTTAAAAACAACAAAGGTACCATATAAACTCATGCTGGTGTCTAACAGAGCGTGAAATCATCAGGTTTCTCTGCTTGAAGATCAACTTCAACACACAGAGCAAATAACGTCTGAATATGAAAATAAGTAACAACAATTGGAAAAGTTTTCTTCCGCTCTTCATCCAGAGGGACGAGCACAGGCAAACTTCAGAGGACATTCAGGCGTGTCTTCCTGTAATTATGTCCAAACATCAGCAATAAACTCACATACTGCAATGCAGAGATTGACAAACTTCTTTTATCAGCCAAACACCGTTGACCTAAAATATTTTCTGTGATTGTAAATCAATATTTCAATAATTTAACGACACATTTGTAGATTCACGGTTCTCTGATGTCAGTTAATGGTCACATGACATGCAGATGAATAAAATAATATTTTTAACGTTTAATTTTCATTGTTTTTATTTTAGAAATTATTTTAATTTTACATTTTTAAGCTATTATAGCTTCTCATCACCCCGGGAAACCCTGCTATGATGATTTTAAATTGTGGGTTCAGGTACAAAATGACAGTAAAAACTCAACAGAATAACATGTAATGAAATAATCACTGTATGCTGTTTAGCTAGTTTTCACAATTTCTCTAATGTTTTTGAAAAGTTATATACTGTATATGTGAGGACAAAATATTTTTCAAGTAATGTTTATGGAACATTCTTTTAACTTAATATTTGATATTACGTTCTCATAATGCTGAGAAAAAAATGTATTCTTAGAATATCAATTCATTCGTAGAATAACATTCTCGGAACATCTTTATGATGTTATTTGTACTTGATGAACATTCTAAGAAATGTTTTTGTAACCTTTAAATAATGTTATAATCACGAAAACCGGACATTATAACATTCTTAAAATATTAAAAATAAACATTCAAATAATATTATACCTTAAGTGAAAATAAAGTTAGTAGAATGTTGTAATGTTTTTGTAAGCTTCAAGAAAACTGGACATTTCAACATTTTAGAAACTACAATGCTCCCACAATGTTTTAATAACCTAAATTTGTTACCTGGGCAACTTAAAAAAAAAACTGTTGCAAGAACGTTTTTCTAACATTCCCATTAGGTTATGAAAACATTATTTCTGAATGCTCTCTGAACATTCAAAACGTCTGGCTTTTTAAATATTTAAGAAACACTCTTTCTTGGTTATGCAAATGTTAAGGGAACATTCCATTTCATCATTTTGAGAACACTGTAAGAATGTTACTTTTGAATGTTCTAAAACAAGTGGTAACATTTAAAAAAAAACGTTGGACGAATATCTAAAATGTAAAAAAAACATTGAACAATATATGAAGTTTCTGTACTGCAGCCCTGAATGTCAGCGGAGATCAGGACAACTAGATGAGCCCCAGAGACAGATCTCCAGTGAAGACCTTGTCTCCTAGACGGCCACAAGAACCAGACGAGTCCTCTGCACAATCTGACTTTGCTGCAGCCTGGAATTGAACTGCTGGTTTCGTCTGGCCAGAGGAGAATCGGCCCCCAACTGAGCCTGAGCCCCAGAGACAGATCTCCAGTGAAGACCTTGTCTCCTAGACGGCCACAAGAACCAGACGAGTCCTCTGCACAATCTGACTTTGCTGCAGCCTGGAATTGAACTGCTGGTTTCGTCTGGCCAGAGGGAACTGGCCCCCCGACTGAGCCTGGTTTCTCCCAAGGTTTTTTCTCCATTCTGTCACCGATGGAGTTTTGGTTCCTTGCCGCAGTCGCCTCTGGCTTGTTTAGTTAGGGACACTTAATATCCAGCGATATCGTCGACTTGATTGCACAGATACTATTTAAACTGAACTGAGCTGGATGACGACATCCCTGAATTCAATGATGAACTGCCTTTAACTGAAAATTGAGTGTTTACATTATGCATTATTGACACTATTTTCCTATTTAATGCTGTAAAGCTGCTTTGACACAATCTGTATTGTTAAAAGCGCTATTTAAATAAAGGTGACTTGACTGCACTAAGCTTTTGAGAACATTATTAATGAGCAGATAACGCTGAAAGAATGTTCTATTAGCATTTCTGGAAGAAAGTTCATAATATTCCCTGTTAGCCGGGTTCTCAGTCTCAGTGTGGTTGTTAATGTGATTCAGTCTACTGTAGTTTAGTTCATGTGTGTCAGATTCTAATCAATCCGCTCACCAAACCTGATCAGATGGAGCTGCTGCTGACCTCCTGTTGTCACGCACCTCCTGGGCTCCCATAACGCCATGTTTTCTCCCATCATCCATCACTGCTGTCATGTCCAGAGCGGCGGCCGCAGGGGATTTGTAGATGTGAGGTCTGATTGTGCGTGACAACTTCATTATGAGCCAATCAAACCCCCCGCTTTCATCATGAGTGATGCATGTCAGTCCTCTCCAGCATCTGATCTCAGCTTAAACTGTCATACGAAGGCTCGAGTTCACACAAATGGCACAAATCTACACTAAATGTAACTTTTAATCGAAATTGACATGACATGCTAATTAAAGGCGTCATGTGCAGCTGAACACATGAGGGGAGTGTTTGCACACTGATTTGTTTGCACACTTCTAGCATAATTCACTAAATTAATTATGCAAATTAGGCAATGGTCTGTGCAATAACTTAACGACTTAAATGAAATACTTTCAATAATTGAAATCCCACCACAACCCTACTTCAGCACATTTGTCACTTGGTTGAACTGGATTGTCGGTTGTTAGAAGTAAAAAATAACACAATAAATCGCTTAATTAAGTTAGAAGCTTTTAATGATGATTTGTTTCAGCTTTTGTCTTCTCAAGATAATTAAGTTAACTGCTGGAGTGCTGTGGATTATTGTGGTGTTTTTATCAGCTCTCATTCTGACGGCACCCATTCACTGCAGAGCATCCATTGCTGAGACACTGATGCAATGCTGCATTTCTACAAACCTGATGAAGAAACAAACTCATCCTAATCTTGGATGGCCTGAGGGGGAGCACATTTTCAGCAAATGTTCATTTTTGGCTGAACTATTCTTTTAAAAACTTAAATATAAGTTGCATTAACTTTAAACAAAACTAAACTTACATTTCTTGGCCGAAAAGTTTCTGCATTATTTGTTAAGTCCAATTTCGTGATCTGCTTAAAAGATCGATTCATTCACAAATTGCTACATTTATGCTCATTATATGAACCTGGTACCTTGCAAACACATTTTCATTGATTTAACCCTGATTACTCGAACGACTAGAAATGGTTTAAAATGAGAAAGGCGATTTACATTTTTGTGCACAATGTGCATCAGACAGGCAGTGAACACACTGTGGACCTACCATCTAAATGTGCATTTGTGTGGAGGATTCGTAGGATCAGTAGACAAAACACTGATGCTCATGATGTTTCTCTCTCGGGGTGAATGAGAAGCACACATGAGCCTCCTACAGACAGTCTGTGTGTGTCTCGTGTCCAGCAGGAGGCAGCGCTCTGGAACACATGCAGACATTCAGCTCTCCTGCTGCTTTCTCATCATCCCTGTTCTGACAGAAACAGAAACAGCCGGGTTCCTCTCGCTGACCTCTGCCTGCCCAATGGACTAGCAGGATGAATTCAGAATACTATCACATACTATATGGCAGAAAGAGTAAGAGTTGAATGCTAGTATGCTATTCTAAATTCAGTTCTAGTGTACTGGTCACGACAGAGCACAGTATGCACTGAATGCTCTGTGAAGCTGCTTTGCAACTATCTGTATTGTATATTGTAAGCTCTATAGAAATAAAGGTGGCTTGACTACTAGTTTCAGTAGCAGTATGCAGCAATACATTCAGACTGACCTCATCACTCTCATGTTTAATGCATTCAATGTCGTGGGAATAAAAACAGTAGTTTTGATTTTTAAACCTAATTTTTCGCAACTTTTAAGATTGATTAAGCATTACAGTTGAAAAGAGGATGGATGGATGGATGTTTTGCTCAATAGATCATACTGAGAGGAGGGACGTGAAGTGTGTTTTTGCAGAAGGGAGGGGCTTCGTTCTGTTCCGACTGACCAATAGAAATGCAGCGACATACAGACGTCTTGTTTACATCCTTTATCATCATCATGACCACATAAAGGACATTGTCATTATATACATTATATCAATTACATAGAATGTTACTTTTGAATGTTCTAAAACAAGTGGTAACATTTAAAAAAAAACGTTGGACGAATATCTAAAATGTAAAAAAAACATTGAACAATATATGAAGTTTCTGTACTGCAGCCCTGAATGTCAGCGGAGATCAGGACAACTAGATGAGCCCCAGAGACAGATCTCCAGTGAAGACCTTGTCTCCTAGACGGCCACAAGAACCAGACGAGTCCTCTGCACAATCTGACTTTGCTGCAGCCTGGAATTGAACTGCTGGTTTCGTCTGGCCAGAGGAGAACCGGCCCCCAACTGAGCCTGGTTTCTCCCAAGGTTTTTTCTCCATTCTGTCACCGATGGAGTTTTGGTTCCTTGCCGCAGTCGCCTCTGGCTTGTTTAGTTAGGGACACTTAATATCCAGCGATATCGTCGACTTGATTGCACAGATACTATTTAAACTGAACTGAGCTGGATGACGACATCCCTGAATTCAATGATGAACTGCCTTTAACTGAAAATTGAGTGTTTACATTATGCATTATTGACACTATTTTCCTATTTAATGCTGTAAAGCTGCTTTGACACAATCTGTATTGTTAAAAGCGCTATTTAAATAAAGGTGACTTGACTGCACTAAGCTTTTGAGAACATTATTAATGAGCAGATAACGCTGAAAGAATGTTCTATTAGCATTTCTGGAAGAAAGTTCATAATATTCCCTGTTAGCCGGGTTCTCAGTCTCAGTGTGGTTGTTAATGTGATTCAGTCTACTGTAGTTTAGTTCATGTGTGTCAGATTCTAATCAATCCGCTCACCAAACCTGATCAGATGGAGCTGCTGCTGACCTCCTGTTGTCACGCACCTCCTGGGCTCCCATAACGCCATGTTTTCTCCCATCATCCATCACTGCTGTCATGTCCAGAGCGGCGGCCGCAGGGGATTTGTAGATGTGAGGTCTGATTGTGCGTGACAACTTCATTATGAGCCAATCAAACCCCCCGCTTTCATCATGAGTGATGCATGTCAGTCCTCTCCAGCATCTGATCTCAGCTTAAACTGTCATACGAAGGCTCGAGTTCACACAAATGGCACAAATCTACACTAAATGTAACTTTTAATCGAAATTGACATGACATGCTAATTAAAGGCGTCATGTGCAGCTGAACACATGAGGGGAGTGTTTGCACACTGATTTGTTTGCACACTTCTAGCATAATTCACTAAATTAATTATGCAAATTAGGCAATGGTCTGTGCAATAACTTAACGACTTAAATGAAATACTTTCAATAATTGAAATCCCACCACAACCCTACTTCAGCACATTTGTCACTTGGTTGAACTGGATTGTCGGTTGTTAGAAGTAAAAAATAACACAATAAATCGCTTAATTAAGTTAGAAGCTTTTAATGATGATTTGTTTCAGCTTTTGTCTTCTCAAGATAATTAAGTTAACTGCTGGAGTGCTGTGGATTATTGTGGTGTTTTTATCAGCTCTCATTCTGACGGCACCCATTCACTGCAGAGCATCCATTGCTGAGACACTGATGCAATGCTGCATTTCTACAAACCTGATGAAGAAACAAACTCATCCTAATCTTGGATGGCCTGAGGGGGAGCACATTTTCAGCAAATGTTCATTTTTGGCTGAACTATTCTTTTAAAAACTTAAATATAAGTTGCATTAACTTTAAACAAAACTAAACTTACATTTCTTGGCCGAAAAGTTTCTGCATTATTTGTTAAGTCCAATTTCGTGATCTGCTTAAAAGATCGATTCATTCACAAATTGCTACATTTATGCTCATTATATGAACCTGGTACCTTGCAAACACATTTTCATTGATTTAACCCTGATTACTCGAACGACTAGAAATGGTTTAAAATGAGAAAGGCGATTTACATTTTTGTGCACAATGTGCATCAGACAGGCAGTGAACACACTGTGGACCTACCATCTAAATGTGCATTTGTGTGGAGGATTCGTAGGATCAGTAGACAAAACACTGATGCTCATGATGTTTCTCTCTCGGGGTGAATGAGAAGCACACATGAGCCTCCTACAGACAGTCTGTGTGTGTCTCGTGTCCAGCAGGAGGCAGCGCTCTGGAACACATGCAGACATTCAGCTCTCCTGCTGCTTTCTCATCATCCCTGTTCTGACAGAAACAGAAACAGCCGGGTTCCTCTCGCTGACCTCTGCCTGCCCAATGGACTAGCAGGATGAATTCAGAATACTATCACATACTATATGGCAGAAAGAGTAAGAGTTGAATGCTAGTATGCTATTCTAAATTCAGTTCTAGTGTACTGGTCACGACAGAGCACAGTATGCACTGAATGCTCTGTGAAGCTGCTTTGCAACTATCTGTATTGTATATTGTAAGCTCTATAGAAATAAAGGTGGCTTGACTACTAGTTTCAGTAGCAGTATGCAGCAATACATTCAGACTGACCTCATCACTCTCATGTTTAATGCATTCAATGTCGTGGGAATAAAAACAGTAGTTTTGATTTTTAAACCTAATTTTTCGCAACTTTTAAGATTGATTAAGCATTACAGTTGAAAAGAGGATGGATGGATGGATGGATGTTTTGCTCAATAGATCATTTTTTGCAGAAGGGAGGGGCTTCGTTCTGTTCCGACTGACCAATAGAAATGCAGCGACATACAGACGTCTTGTTTACATCCTTTATCATCATCATGACCACATAAAGGACATTGTCATTATATACATTATATCAATTACATGTAATGATCTCAGAAGCGTCCTATATGAGACTTTTGAATTGCTGCTGATTATATAATTTATAATGCTGAATAATGGATTAATTGCAGTCATTGTTCTCAGCCGAGTTCAGTGAACTCGAGCAAACCTAGTGTGTTAATGCAGTTATTCAGAGAGTGACAGAAACATTTGAAGAGCTTGAAAACGTGGATTGAAAATGATGTGAAATCCATACAGACAGTGGACACACACACACACACACACACACACACTTGCCTTGGGTATGTTCTTCTCCATCAGGCTTTATGTCGGGAACAAGCTTCCAGGCTGCAGTAAAGGAGAGCGTCTGCCTGTGGGACACAAACACAAACCGCTCGACCTCAGACGACCCTCATCTCACTCGCGCACTAGACGTGGTGTGTGCATATTCTAGTGTGCTTAATAGACAGCAGGGTCCCTCACTGACTCTGATAAAAACATTCCGATAAATAAAGCATTTCTTCCTGGAGCCACTGAGATTATAGTGGGAGCCGCTTGCGACACAATAACACGTTCAGGCAGATGTCTAGAGGTCTAATGGCTGTTATCACGCGGCTCCTCTGGGCTCCGAGGTTCATACAGATGATATATAGTGTCAGACGAGTCCTGGTTTAGCTTTAGCTGTAAACATTCACACACAACCTTTGGTCTCATCTCATGAACCATTTCACATTTTCACATCACCATCAAGGCATTTCTTAGTTGTTTATCAAGTTGTTTTCCTCACGGAGAGCGTTAGCTGTTGGTAGTTTCAGATTTTACTGCCTTTGGGGGAGTTTCTTGAATTTTTAAAATGTTAATTTTAGATATTTTTGGGAAGCAAAAAAGCTGGTGTTTTTGGAGAGAGAAATTAAGCTTGATAACCAAAGCATCATTTACTCACCCCAGTGTTGATCCAAACCTGTATTTTCTTCTCTGAAACAAAAAAGACGAACATTTATGCTGCTCTTTTCAACAGATCCAATAGATCTATGATTGTCAGAACAATAGATAAAGATAAGATAGATGTGTAAAGGCTGTGCAAACACACACACACACACACACACACACACACACACACACACACACACACACACACACATGTCTGG
>NW_015508145.1:17874-20211 GCF_001515645.1 Sinocyclocheilus grahami | reverse complement strand
ACCGTCTTAGGTGAGTGTCATATTGTTCATGCTGCTTCTACAGTGTGACTGGACATGAAAAAGAAATCTACTACTGTACAATATATACCTTCATTACTGGATATGACAACCTACATTATCTTGTAATATCTCTGTGTGTTTCAGGATCTCCCCCCAAACCCACACTGAGCATCTTTCCGGATCAGCAGGAGACGACTGAGGGAAGTTCAGTGAGTCTGCGCTGCTCTACTAAGATCTTCTGTCCATCTCGTCCACCATCTCTCACATGGAGCTCATCTCTCATCGAGAGCATCACAGGACAGCAGTATCAGAGCTAAACTGAGCTCATCTCTGATCTGAACTTCACTGTTTCTCACCATCATCACAGAGTCACTTTCACCTGCACTGCAACACACCAGCTACAGCAGCCGAGCACAACACTGCGCTTCCGTAGGCTACGTGTTCAGTGTAAGACAGAAATTATATCAATCTGTGCTGAATGATCATCTATAATTAGTGCTGTAAATCATAAAGTAATCATCTGAATGGTTTTCTCCTCCATTAGATGCTCCTAAAAACACATCGGTGAGGATAAATCCAGCTGGTTTAGTTCTGGAGGGCCGTTCAGTGACTCTGATCTGCAGCACTGATGCAAACCCAGCGGTGAACTACACCTGGCACAGAGACACTGAAAGACCTCTGAATCCAGTTCAGACCGGCTCAAACCTGACCATCAACAACACCGACCCGACACACAGTGGACGATACTACTGTACAGCTGAGAACACACACGGCACACAGAACTCATCAGTGCTGCTGGACGTCCAGCAGACTAATTTCTGTCTGCGTCCTGCTGACGATTAACATTTAAAGCTGATCACACCTGTTTCTGTGTTCATCAGACTTTAGATATCCATCCTAAAATCATCATTCAAAGAAAAACTCAACTGTTCTCTTTTGCTTTTGGTTCACTGTTTATCTCGAGTGCCTCATAAATGTGACCCTGGAGCACAAAACCAGTCATAAAGGTACGTTTTTCAAAATTGAGATTTATGCATCATCTGAAAGCTGAATAAATAAGCTTCCATTGACGTATGATTTGTAAGGATTGGACAATATTTGGCTGAGATACAACTATCTGAATATCTGGAATCTGAGCATGCAAAAAAAATCAAAATATTGAGAAAATCATCTTTAAAGTTGTCCAAATGAAGCACTTAGCAATGCATATTACTAATCAAAAATTAAGTTTTGATGTATTTATGGTAAGAAATTTACAAAATATGTTCATGGAACATGATCTTTACTTAATATCCTAATGATTTTTGGCATAAAAGAAAAATCTATAATTTTGAGCCATACTATGTATTGTTGGCTATTGCTACAAATATCCCCCAGCGACTTAACACTGCTTTTGTGCTCCAGGCTCACAAATGTTACTGTAAAATATGTTTGGATAGCGTGATTTGTTTTTCCCAAAGCAGTTACATGCAAACCTGCCTGATGATAGCATTACTGTGAGATACTGTACATCCATTTATGTATTTTAATTGCAAATAAAATTTCCATACATTTGTATTAGACAAGTGTACTTTTTATATGTGCTCTATAAGTACATTTAACCTGACTAGTACATTCATAACTCAGTTATTATCTATTAAAGGGATAGTTCACCCAGCTTTCTGATATTCTGAAGAGTGTTGGTAATCAAACAGTTGACGGTAGCCATTGACTTCCATAGTATGGAAAACAAATTATTATGGAAGTCAATGGCTACCAGCAATTGTTTGGTTATCAACATTCTTCAAAATATCTTCTTTTGTGTTCAACAGAAGAAAGAAACTCACACAGGTTTGGAACAAGTGGAGGGTGAGTGAGTAAGTTATAATAATTTACATTTTTGGGTGAATTATCACTTTAATACTTTTTTTGAGATTTTCAGTGAAAATATGAAGAGTACTAAACTGCTAAATGTGACTAAGACATAAATATATTAAAATATTAGAAAAATTTACATCATTAATTTTCTTTAAAAGCGCTTTACAAACAAATTTGACTTGACTACTAAACTGTGTGGGAAAAAATCCCACAGACGCACACTGAAGGATCTACAGACCAGAAGACCGCAGACTCTCAGACAGGAAAAAACACCTAGCAACCACACAGAGCACCCTAGCAACAGCATATAACAAATAGACAACAAAACAAAACAACCTCACAAACGCCACTCACGCTGTCATCAGATTTGGTAAAAACCTGGTATTTATTAACATAGTATTTAAACAGCCTGCCATTATGAATCCTCACAGTCTTAAACACACACACACACACACTCACACACACACACACACACTCACA
>NW_015508145.1:16825-17864 GCF_001515645.1 Sinocyclocheilus grahami | reverse complement strand
TACACATACACATACACACACATACACACACACACACACACACACTTAAGTGTAATTACATCCTGTAATGCCCAGCGCTCCGTGTGCATGATGGATTATTGCATGACACCATTATTTAGCTGAAAAATGATTAATGGTGTACGAGCTCCATAAACACTGAGCTCTGAGCTGGAACTGAGAGACAAGCCCACGGAGAGCGTCTGTGACCCGCACACACCTCTGAAATAAACACCACCACGGCCTGCATGAAATATGAGCCGCATTAAAGCGCCATTGTTCTCCATATGACAGGAGGAGCAGAATTCATTCAGCATTCGTCCAAGAGCGATAAACTCTTCATTAAAACTCCAGACGGCTGTACAAAAGCACTGGCACTAATGGAAAAGTGCAAAACTCCACATAAAAAAGCATGAGATTACAGCTGTCTGCCAAGAAAAAAAACAATGAATGTTGCTTGAAAGAAATAACTATTTCCTCATAATACTCCTGAAGAGCCGTCAGCGCAGAAAAACTCTGCAGGATGGTGCCGTTCCAGCATCTACCAGCTAACTAAACTATGCTAGCTCTTAAATGAAAGTGTGACTTAGTCAGGGCTGCCAAGTCTACTTATTATAAATGCCTTTGCACTTGTTTTTTCCTGGAAGACACTAGACAGCTGTGGGTTGTGTTTTCTGGGCTTATTTTCAGATTAAAGTTGAGTATTTGGGCTTGTTTTATCATTATTTAATGTGTGATGTGTGTCAGTGCCATGGCAATCTCTAGTCCATTTCTTAACCAGTCTATTTTGACATCTGAAGTAATTCGATTCAGCAACTTTATGCCATTACAAGCTGCTTTTGATGCAATTTCTTTCCTTTAACCCTTTATTCCTCACTTGGGGGTCACACTTCGGTCAAGTAAGACCGAAGACAATAAGCCTAACTTTAAAAATAAAAATGAAATGAATGTACTACATGTTGTTTCATTAATATTTAATCTTTTGTATTTTGAGAGGGTTTAGGATTTAATGACACACTCTAAAAATAATGTGTTGGCTCAA
>NW_015508145.1:14819-15279 GCF_001515645.1 Sinocyclocheilus grahami | reverse complement strand
CCCCCCCCCTCCAAATTACCAAGTTTGTTTATTATCCCTTGAAGCTCTATTGATCCTGTTCTCCTATGATCCCATTCTCATCATCCCTGGATACCTGCAAAGGATACCAACTCAATGGATACCCAGAGCTAAGAACCCAAGAACTCGCTACCTTCTCTTCTCATACTCGCCTTTCATTAACTTGCTCTCCGATTTGTCAATAAACCCTCCTGCTTGCATCCTTACCTTGTGTCTCTGGCTCGTAGTGTGACAATTGTGTCTTAAACGTAAGTGACTTCAATAAACAATAATTTAATATTAACTGCTGTATAAAATCAATATCACATTTGTAATCCTGCTGCTTTTTGCTGGAAAAAATGTCAGTCTTCGCGTGATACTGATTAACAATATGGAATGATATAAATATAAATTTCTACCCCGATATCTTGAATTTTGTGATCATTCTAAATGCATTTTAATA
>NW_015508145.1:10795-14266 GCF_001515645.1 Sinocyclocheilus grahami | reverse complement strand
TATCAGAGCAGTTCAGTCATTTTAAAACTTTCTGTGAGACGTTGTAAGTGCTGAATCACTCGCAAACATAGTGAATGACTCCGCAGTACAGCATCTCTCTCTCTCTCTCTCTGGACAACTCTGCTTGTCCTTTCGGTTTTCAAAAATAATTTTTTTTTTTTACTGTCACCTGTTGTCTATCTGGAGCACTATAAAGGTTGCTCTCACACACACACTCACAGCGAAGTATTGATTATGTTGATGATTGTCTGTCTGTTCGCTACTGCGCCGTGCCTAGCGATTCCTGTGTTTTGAACTACTGCCTTTGTTTGACTTCGCTGTGACATTAAAACTGCACTTGGATCCGACCCTGCCTTCTTGTATCCTTCCATCCGTAACAGAATACTTCGCCACCGAGGATCCAGCAGCCGTGTCTTGCCGCTCCGATTGAGGATGGAGTTGACAAAAGAACTGGTCTGTCTATGACAGGGAGCACAAACCCTTGATGACCATATCCAGACCTTTATAGATATTGCACACTATGCAGACCTGCCGGATTTCATGCTCATTGACTTTTTTGCTCATGGACTAAACAAGCCACTAAAACCTCACCTTGTCCGAGATGGTCCTCGTGGATCACTGGTCCAATTCATGGATTATGGTCTTCTGATGTCTGGATCTTCCATCACTGTGGGTGAGGCAGATCCCGTTCCTGTAATGGCGGCCGTTGCCGACATTCATCCTGTCGCAGCTAAGGAACCAGAGCCGTGTCCGTCCATGGCTGTTCCCCTTGAATTAACCACAAAACACCAGAGGTTGGTCTCCAGTGTGGAGGATGGGGCGCTGAGATCGGTGCGAGCGGCTGGTGTGTTCATGTTCTCAGCGCTGGTAATCCCTCTAAGCTCAGCGGCGGCGCCCGCTGTAGGAAAAGCCGAGGAGGCAACACCCGCTTCGGACCTCCCAGAGGTGGCGGCCATTGCTGCAGAACCTCTCAGGGAAACGGCATATGCTCCAGCTCCCCTCACGGTGGTGAGTCCTATTCCTGAACTGTCTGCTTGTCTGAATTCTACTGATAACTCTGATTTTGATCTGTCTGCCGGTCCTGTCACAGCTATGGAGGCCGTCTGTGAACTCACTTCCTGTCTCGTCACGGCTACGTGAGCTCTTTATCTGTCCTGTCACGGCTATGGAGGCCGTCTGTGAACTCTCTGCCATCCTGTCACGGCTATGGAGGCCGTCTGTGAACTCTCTGCTTGTCCTGTCACGGCTATGGAGGCCATTTGTGAACTCACTTCACATCCTGTCATGGCTATGGAGGCCGTTTGTGAGCTCTTTGCCTGTCCTGTCACAGCCAAGGAGGCCGAGTATGACCTTTTCGCCTGTTCACTTGTGGATAAAAAGACTAATTATGAAGCTGTGCTCCCTTTTGTCCCACCCAACCTCCCTCTCCCTCCTCCTCTGCCCGTCATGCTCTTTGTCCTGTCTCCGCTGTTCTCTGTCTGTCCCTTAGGTCATCCGTTAGGGGTGGTTAGCGGTCAGGGTGGTTGCCTCGGGACATTCAGCCTCTAGCTGCACCAGGGTTGGAGGATCTCAGATCTCTGGTTTTGGCCTTCGAGGCCTGGACTCCACTTCGGTCCTTCGATCTGTTGATGGCTCAAAGCTCCCTTGTCTCCACCGTGGTCCGTCAGTCCACCAGCTCCGCCGGGCTTCCTCGTCCCATCAGCTACGCCTTGGTCGTTCGTCGACTCGCCCTCGCCTCAGGACTACACTCCTCTGGCTTTGCCTCATCCCTCCGTCTCTCCGGCTCCGTTGGGCTCCTCTCTCCCTCCGGCTGCGCCTTGGTCCTCTGTCGCTCCAACTCCACCGTGGCCATCCGGATCCCCATCTGCGCCTCGGTCGCCAGAGCCGTCGGCTCCATCACGGCCCTCCGAACACTCAGTGTCACCCTGGCTCTACGGCGCTCCACCTCCACCTTGGGCTCCCCTTCCCTCGGTTCTGTCTCCTTTGGTCGGAACTCTAGTCTCTCCATCATGGTTCCTCCCGCCGTCGACTCCACCGTGGACTTGGAAATGGAAATTCTGGTTTGAGCGTCTGGAAGCCGCTCTTAGCTCCGTTGGGCTCCTCTCTCCCTCCGGCTCCGCCTTGGTTCTCGGTCGCTCCGACTCCACCGTGGCCTTCCGGATCCTCGCCTGCGCCTCGGTCGCCAGAGCCGTCGGCTCCATCACAGCCCTCCAAACACTCCGTGTCACCCCGGCTCTACAGCGCGCCGCCTCCACCTTGGGTTCCCCTTTCCTCGGTTCCGTCTCCGTTGGTCGGAACTCTAGTCTCTGCATCATGGTTCCTCCCGCTGTCGACTCCACCGTGGACTATGAATTGGAAGGTCTGGTTTGAGCGTCTGGAAGCCGCTCTTAGGCGGGGGGCACTGTCACGATATCAGTCAGCTCTCACTGTGGACTACATTTCCCACAAGCCCCGCACCTGGAACTAATTACACACATACGCACCTGTTGTCTGTCTGGAGCACTATAAAGGTTGCTCTCACACACACTCACTCCGAAGTATTGATTATGTTGATGATTGTCTGTCTGTTCGCTACTGCGCCGTGCCTAGCGATTCCTGAGCCTGAGTCTAGTCTGTCTGTTCCTGTGTTTTGACCTACTGCCTTTGTTTGACTTCGCTGTGACATTAAAGCTGCACTTGGATCCGACCCTGCCTTCTCATATCCTTCCATCCGTAACAGGTAGATTTTGAGGTTTTCACAAAAATTAGTTTATTAAGCCTTCGTCCAGCGATCACAATGCTCCAAATAATAATTGTATATGTTTAATTACCTTTATTTGTACGTTTTCTGAAAGGAGTACCTTTTCTCCTACCTTTTATAGAGGCACTTCCGATTGCGCACGATCCCGATAAATATACACATGTACAGAATTACAGTATTTAAGTATTCACGCAAACATTATCTGTTGCGTTTTAACATTTGGGGAAAAACATCTGATGTGTAACATTGTATTAGATCTGTGCATTACAGTAGGTCTTAATATATAGGCCACCTCATTAATGTTAATCTAACAATAAAAGAAAAGCGTTAATCACTGGCTGCTCTTGATTGAACTGCTTTTGTAGTTTTAATAATAAATGTATTTGTAATGAACAGACTAAAGGGATTTTTACATTTGATTACTTGTTTTTCTTGCTTGAATGCTTTTGTTTAGATATAAAAAATAAAAAGTTAATGCTTTATTTGTTTCTTTCTTATTCTCTCTTATTTGTTATAGGCCTACTGTTTTTTTTGCATCTGTTCTTATTTATAATAACAAAGATAAAATAAAAATAGCTATATTGTGATTGTTAATATAGTAATTATTATTAAGAAAGGAACTGGAGGAAAAGATGCAACATTGCTCTATGATTTTGCTTTGGAACCTTCAGAAAACATGATAATGTAACAACATGAGCAATATTTGAATTTTTAAAAATATATTTTGATGG
>NW_015508145.1:5646-6042 GCF_001515645.1 Sinocyclocheilus grahami | reverse complement strand
TCCAGTTCAGCTCTCTTCCAATAGCGTCTGTGCAATCAGTCAAGCATGGCTGCTTGGACTCATTATTGCTATTATTAATAATAATTTTAATAATAGTAATAATACACATAAATTCCTGCACAGCATGTATGTACGTCTTCATATATGTTACATTTTCATAGAATTACTTCGAAAATAATTTTTTGTTGTCACCACTTGAGAATGTTGATTTGTATCAGCGATAATTGGAGGCCCTATTTACAGGATTTTAATTATTCTCTCTGCAAGCCTCCACTATTGGTTGTGACAGAAATATCTTCTTGGGGGCATCTGGTTTGTTCAAATGCTGACATTTTGTCATCATTTGGATAATTGCAGCAGTGTGAGTGCTTTCCTCCTTCAGCCATCTCAGAGAAG
>NW_015508145.1:1306-5136 GCF_001515645.1 Sinocyclocheilus grahami | reverse complement strand
AAAAAAAAAAAAAAAGTTAGCTCAGTAACACTAGAGAAGAGGACAAAGAGAGACAGAGACAGACATACAAAAAAGGGAAGAGGAACAAGTCTGATGTGTCACCAAAGGGCACTTTTTAATGGCTTAGTGACCAAAGTCTCATAATACCTACAAGTTGTCATGTGACTTCCAGTTAAAATACTCAGAAACATTCTTGCTTCCATTTGTGGTAAGCTAGCTGCTTGAACTCCCTCTAATGGTTTCTGCACTTGTTTGGCATGGCAAAAGATAAATGAAATGTGGTACTCTGAACCACTAGAAGATAATTCAAGCCACACGCTGGTGGAACTCCCAAAATGAACCATGGCATTTATAGTGACTCTTTCGCTCTGTCACATCTGCTGCAGAACTGGAATTATTAATGCTGCATTTTCAGACAGTGTGGACAGATGTGGAGATGAAGCCTTGTATTCTGTGTTGGATAAACTTATTCAGATTTCAGACTGGGCCACCTACTGTCTCCGCTATTAAGCAAAATTAAACGCACCAGTGTTTCATTTTGCCAGCTAGTGCTGGTTTGAGATTGTATGATTTCATGAAATATGATTCATTTTCTGTCTTTGTATTTATCCTGTGGTAGCAAAAATATAAAATTGTTATTTTTATTTATTTTTATCTTTGGATGGGAACACCTTTTCTTTCATTCAGTAAAATAATAAGGCTAAATTTCCTCAAAAACAATCCTAATGAGTTTTTTTTTTAAATATGAAAGCACAACTCATTTAAACATTCAAAAAAATAGTTTATTTATTGTTCAAAGGGGATTAATGCTTCTTTCAGCCCCCAACATAATATCATGCTTGTTCATCACATCAAAAGAGCACACCGTACACTCACAAGCAACACAATTCACATCAACAAAATCTCTGTTTAGTGGCCTTTAAGAGGGAAGCCCCCCACAACCCCAAAAAATCATAAGCTTATTAATAAACTCAATGTGTTGCATTTTTACAATTATAATTTGAGGCCTCTAACTCCTTGAACATTTTTGAGAGCTTGTCTGCAGTGTTGTGGATGTTGCTACTTCTGAGTTGCATTGGTAATTTCTTGAGCTGGTCTATACTAGCACCTCTAATCCACTCTGAAATGGGAAGAAGTAAGAGGGATCGGTTTGAATAGAGGGATTGTTTTCCTTGCAGCTTCTGGCCAAGATGATGTCTCATAAATCTGTACAGTTTGGACTGGCGTATTTTTTCATGAGCAAAGAAGTCTGGCAGGAACCTTTTCAGTATAGATAAACCACCTAGAGAGAAAATGTAAAAAACATACCAAAGTAACAGACAGTGACTTAGTCTTCACGGTCAGACATTTTGCTGTACTATATAAATAAGCTTAAAACAGCTATTTAAATAGTTAAACCAAAAATAAAATGGCAAAATAAGAATTTAGTTTTATTATTTAGACATCCTTATATCATTCCAAACCCATATTTTTTTGTGTAACGCTAAGCAGATTTGTTAAGAATGTGTATACAACTATTTTCTATACAGTGGAAAATAATTTTTTTTTGTGTGGTCTTACTACACAACTCTCTGGAATACTTGATATTTCTATTTTACTTTGTGTTTAGTAATTGAGTAATCTTGTGTTTTAATTGACCAAGGTGGGTGCACCAGAGAGAGTCTTAGCAGAAAGTATGCTTGTGTAAATGTCTTTTATTAACTCTGTGCTGATCTCTGCAGGTCAGAATACCACAATGCAAAAACATTCATAATAAGTTGAGGTAATAGAAAAATTACGAGGTAATCAAACTTAATTTGAAAAAATTTGCTTCATGTGTTAAAGATGTATTCAAGTAAGAAAGATTTATTGGCATTGAATGAACCAGACTACTGAATCAACCCAATTCGGTTAAACCAACAAAAGTAAAATTTAAGGGTCAGATCAGGTAAAAATGGCCTAGCTCCGGTAACAACTGACTGTTACCACTTTTTACAATATGAATTATGTATGACATTCGACAATCGATGACCAATTAGAAAATTTACCAGCATTCTGTAGATTTTTGCATGTTGAGCATATGTTATCATGCCAGCCGGTTCCCCTCAGTACCACATCAAGATCCATCGATTTGCACTCGGTGTGTTTTATGCAAGGCGATGTCGAGGACGTGACCGCAGAAAAGGTGCCTCGCGCACACCTCTCACATTTTGTATCATGGTGTAAGGTACCTATAGACACATTAAAAAGCATTTCACGCAATTTAGAGGAGAGAGAGAGAACATCATAACCCCAGAAACATCTAAAATACCATTTTGCTGGACGCCGTATCCATATGGACACTCCGCGTGCTTGATGCAGAAGTCAGCTTGCCAAAAATAGCCTTCTTTACACTGGCAAACCCTGTTGTTAGTAGTAGAGCATTCTTTCTCAATGTACTGATTTTCTACGCAGAAAGTGCTGCAATACAGGCACTTCGGTAAGTAGTTCCAGAACTGTGTGAAATGGTCCTCTGGACATGGCGAGCAGACAGTGTCCTCAGTTGCAGTGCAGTGTTGACTCATGTGGGTTCCAGGGGGGCAGCGTGTGCACGTGAGTATCTGCCTTGTGAGCGGGTCCTCGTGCTGGTAAGTGAGGACTTCTACTGTCGATGTGTCAGTATGTAATAGTAGCATCAGTACTAGAGCCAAGTGATGTTCAACACTGCAGCATTTCTAGAACATTAAATAAAAAAAATTATTTGCAGTATCCAGAAACACTGTATTTTTTTGTAACAAAGGTGGAAAACCACAAAATGATTTAAAGTTTATCCAAATCAGTCTTTGCAGCATATTGACATATCTTAAAGATTCAAAGCACAGTATTACCCACACAAACCACACACCATCAAGGTCATTAATGCAGTAAACTTTAACTATATTACAAAATGTAACATAAACACTAACTTTTTAAATAAAAATATGGTGACACAAGGAATTATGGGAAAGTCCTTTTCTTCATAAACAATAAAATAAAATGTAAATTACATTCATAATATAAACATAATTTAACAATATTTATTGTAAATGCATGTTAAATATTACCTTGTTAAATACTGTTTACATTTCTGTTGTAAATTATAAGGCAATTCATGAACCATTATTTCCACAGTATTTCACAATCTAACCTTAACCCATATTAAGTCCAAGTAGTTACCTAATATTGCTCAGTACCTTCTTAATATGTACAGTGTAAGTACACTTTATGCGAAGAGCAATTGAGTGTTCACTAGTATAATTAATTACCATAGTAATGTTCACTAACATTTACAACAGAATATAATTACAAATTGAATTGATGTTCATTAGTATTACTCTACTGTACTTACATATATATGACCCATTTTACTTTCTCGTCCTGACAAGATAGGAAGAACTAAGGGCTTTCATCTCTTTAAATGTATCTTTACCCACCCACACAGAGGCTGGACTGCTGAGAAGTTTGCGCATGATTCAGTTTGTTAAACACCCACCACCCAAGTAATACAGTACATTATGAGGATATAGAGAACCAGACAAACATTTTACATTACCCAGTGAAATAAAAATTAAATTACCATATTGCTTCCAGTAATACATTAGCTTATCAATGAGTTAATGTTATCTATCTTTATTAATCTGTGATCTATGATTAGGTCTCACATGCTCCACTTTAAACTGTCTAATCTATTTTCTTATATGCAAATTCAGTTCATGCACAGCTTTTTGATAAAGTTAAATGTCGTTTGACTTCTCAGTGGTAAATATCAGTGAAACTGGAGTGAATGACAGGCATAACATGTGAGTACCATGTGAGAATGAAAAAATAAAAAA
>NW_015508145.1:0-744 GCF_001515645.1 Sinocyclocheilus grahami | reverse complement strand
GATGCTTTTTGGATTCCTCTTTTTCCAGTGGTCACAACTGCTTCCTACTACATTTGAATACGTTTTTCTGTATGGTACCTCCATATTATCAATGAATATAATACAAGCAGAATAGTGAAGAGTCAAATAACATACAAATGCAAAGAGTGATTGATACAAGATATTAATTAAAAAAAACAACACAAGCAAATTTACACTGTACTAAAAAAATACAAACTATTCTAGATAAACCCAAGTTAAATGTCTATTGAAAAGCAAGAACAACATAATGTATTAGAATGAGAAATAGACATCAAACAATAAGCACATTTTAGGGTGTTTGAGTGATTAAATTATAATTAAGATTACATTATTAGCTTCCCTGATTACTATGTCCAGCGCAAACAGTTTGAAAGACTTTACAAGCTTGTCTTGGTTACAGGGTCAGAACATGGTCCTGCAAGGTCCCTGGGCACTTGTCTGTGGATGCCCCCACCATCCCTAGTGACAGATGCCTTTCAATCAACGCATCAATTCCACATTTAGTGACAGGAAATGTACAAGTTTTGGTAGGCTAACAATAAATGACTAAAGGGTAACTGGGGGCCTTAGGCCCTAGTGGTTCCTTGTGTGGACAAAGGGTCTTCAGCATCCACAATAAAACACAACAAAGTACAAACCAGATTCCAAAAAAGTTGTGACACTGTACAAATTGTGAACAAAAACAGAATGCAATTATGTGGAAGTTTCAAATTTCAATATTTT
>NW_015508144.1:24747-29051 GCF_001515645.1 Sinocyclocheilus grahami | reverse complement strand
TGTTGCGGCAGGTGGTGTGTCTTCGAAAGTCCAAAAAAGGACATCGGTGACCAGCATTCTGTTGTTTTTCCACATGGTCCTGTCTAACCTGTTGAAGACCATGGACAATAGGAACAACATTTACACAGCTGACCTCACGTATCCCATGAGAACAGCTGGATAAATTGTGAGTGTGTAATTAAACAAAATGGCACCAGTAGGCCTTTAAAACAGCTCTTTGGGGTAAAAACTGATCAAAGCACAAAAATAGCCTGGAATCAGTCACACAGACACTTTGAGGTCATTCACCTCTACCTTGTAAATGCAAAATATATCCACAACCTGAATCCCCTCAGCTAAAGTGATGGACCAATCCACTTTTATGAACCAATTCCACCAAAAGTTCTGTAGATTTCACTAGAATTTGACATATGTGTCACAGAACTTTCATTTAAAGGGACAGCTCACCCAAAAATCATCAATTAGGCCTTTGATTAATTAGACCCATAAGACCTTCATTCATCTTCGGAATACAAATTAAGATATTTTTAATGAAATCCGAGATCTTTCTGACCTTGAATAGACAGCAACACAACTAAACGTTTACGGCCCAGAAAGTTAGTAAGGACATCATTAAAATAGTCCATGTGACATCAGTGGTTCAACCGTCATGTTTTGAAGCTATGAGAATAGCCTACTTTTTGTGTGCAAAGAAAACAAAAATAACGACTTTATTCACACCGCCATTCACAAGAGTACCACGAAGACGATGTTCCGAAGATGAACGAAGGTCTCACGGGTTTGCAACCACATGAGGGTGACAGAATTTTCATTTTTGGGTGAACTAACCCTTTAAATCCATTCTGTAGAATTTTTGCTAATCTGTGCAAAAGTTGTGTAGTTTTTTCCAGCCTTGAGTGCATATAAAGAAAACAATGTGGGGTTAATTTTCATACAATGTTTCATAAGAGGCATTCAAAAAATTCCCAACCTTGTATGTTTAACTCTTGGTTATTCCTCTTCTTCAAGTCAAATGAGCAGAAAAATGTAATGTAAACTCCAATGTAAACCAGTAATAAAACACTAATAAGTCTGTCATTGCTAAGGAGGCCCAAACCAAGAGGCATTTCCCTCTCCAAACCCAAACTCCAGAGGAGGTATTTCACACAGGGAAAAAAAACAATGGTAACTTCAACCAAAGAAAAAAAACTTTCCTTTTTTTGCCCTCTTGTTATTTTTTCCTCAACTTTTAGGTGATCACATGCATAAAACATTTCAAAACAAGGAAAGCAATGTTGGACTAATTTAGAGAAGAGGAATGTGACTTCTTGAGAAAGACAGTGGTTTTGTTTATAGTAAGCAGAGCAATCAGGCAATCTCCTCTCCTGAGTGAACCCAGTCAGCTGCCGTCACAGCTGCTAACAGGCATCCTAAACCAACAACTGATGTGCTCAGAGATCTGCCCTCCCCCTCATGGGCCTAATGCACACACACACATATTCTAACTGTCTGTTTGCAGCATGCATTCACCCCCTCCCCTCGATCCTTCAACAAAGCTTCAGAGTTGAAGTTCCATCCAGAACAGGCACATAGGATCCTTTGTCCCAGTCTCCCTCCACTGTGCCTGAATTAGGACAGACTCCGGCACCTCAGGGCTCAGGAAAGGACATCCGAAGCAGTTACTGAGAAAAGTATGACTAAAAGACAGTACAAATGCTGTAAACAAGCACACATGCACACGTACACTATGCCATTTGGATGATTAAAGGATAAATGTTTACATGACGACTTTACTTAAAATACAAAAAAGTAAATATAAAATTATATAAATAACAATGATTATAATTAAATAAAATTATAGGCCTAGAAAATAAATATATAAATAATACTGATTCTAATTAAATATAAAATTGTAGAAAATAATATTTAAAAACAAATTTGAAGACAACTTTGCCGATCCTCAAAATTTGTAAGCAAAAATCAGTAGCATGACACAAAATGCATTTTTTTGTCATCCGGCTGACTTTTGCTAATAAATAAACAGAAATATCTGGGTAACATGAAGAAAGAGTTTACATATACTACCAACTTTTTAATAATACAAAGCTGGTTAAAAATCAGGAAAGTTGTCCTTTAAATATCATTTTTATAGAAAATAATATAAAAATAAATACAAAAATATTGATTATAATTCAATATAAAAGTACATTACGTAAAACTATTATCAAAACCAATAATAAATTGAAAATTAAATAGAAAAATAAATCTAAAATATATAAAATAATTAAACGAGCCATACAAAAATGTTGTCTTCATTATTTTAAGTTTTAAGAATGTCTAATTTTTTGCAGTGCTGAGAGAAAGAATGAGTTAAAAAGCACTTAGAGAAAAGCTTGTCCGCACTTTAGGTCACATTTCTATAAACACAGACAGACACTTGAGACATAGACACAATCCTTTATGTTCTTTCAAGAACTAGCTCTCTGTAACAGGCCTATGGACCATTAGCTGTGCATGTCTCCAACAACGTCCAACAAAAGCACATCAAGAAGCAGTCCAGGCTTGGGATGTTGTCGTCGAATGTCAGTCAGAAAGGGCTTTTTACTGCCTTGTTAAGCTTCGTTTTGAAAAGCGCTTTGAATGACGCCTGTTTCTCTTCGTGGAATCCACTAAAAGTCTACCACTCATAAGAAAAGAGAAGGTAAAGTCCTTTCCAGAGTTTGGAAGGAGAAAGTTCACATCTGGGTTTCCTGCTGGAAAGTTCAAATGGTGAAGACTTCCTTCCACTAAACCACAATCAAATGGATGGAAAATATCAGTGGCATTTGCTGAGGCTAGCATCACTATTACTGAAACTATTAATTCTAGGGAAATACCTTTACAACATGATATTAGTCATTTGTTCATTTATAAAGCTCTGTTTAATCCTCAGGGTTTAAGTCAGTCTATTTCTGTGTGTGGGCTGGAGAAAATGAGCGAGGTGAAGACATTTGACCATGTGGACGATGAGGGATTTTCTTGTCTGAGTCAATCTGGCAACTCGGGGTCAGGCAGCTGATGACATCATCACGCCGCTGACAGCTCTCTGTTTCTGTCACTGCTGACACCAAACACCCCAGAGTGCACTTGGGCCATCTGATTCCCAGCCTTACAGAAACACAATACAGAAGAACTGCTTTATGTCTGCCAAAGACTTTAGACTGCAAAAAAACACTCAAAGAGCTGACTTAGAATAATATGTTGCAGTGACTGTTTAAAAAAAAGAGAGATTTCAGAGGGCACAGGAGTCATAGCTGTTGTTAAACACCTGTTAGAGACTTTCATGGCTCTCAAATCAGCAAACCAGTCATGATCTTGACCTCTGACCCTACCGCTAACCCCAACAGCCGCTCTGTTACTGCAGAGATCCTGCCGGATCCTGTTCCGAAAAATGTCAGATTTTGGATTTTTGCGTTCCAGTAATTGTTTTTAAGGATCCGGCATTAGATCGTGACAGTGCGTGCGTGCATATGAGAGCGAGCGCAGGTTTATGTAGTATTTGGAGGTTATGTATTGGTCCTCAACATAATTTTTGACCGTGACCAGTCAGCTTTCTTAAGTTCAAACTCGCTCTCATTGATTGCTGCTTACTGCTTATTGTTTTGTGAGCAGCAGAACGTTTGGGGAGAGTGTAATAATACAAGAAATGCCAGAAATAATACCAAAAAAAGTGAAATAATATAAACATAGCTATACGTTCGTATAGCTCACTCCAAAACAAATCATATAAATGTAACGGTATTCAGAACAGAACAAGAATGAAATAAAAATATATAAACCTAAAGAAACCAAAACAAAGCAAAACTGAAAGTACCAGGTGTTAATTGGGCTCACGTACCTCTCATACGGCACAAATCCATAATGTTTCCATATACAATGTATTTGAATGAAACTATTATTTATAATGTAGAGGCTTTGTACTTCACGCGCGTTCGTATATCGACAGAAATATCCTCTTCACGTCAGCAAAAATGTGCTTGGCATACAAAGTGGACCAGTTATACCACGGACTATTTAAATTGACCACTGTAACCTTTTTTTGGTTAACTGTATTTTATTTTGATAATGAACAGACTGCGATGTCAAGTTTGAGCTGCGAATTTGTGGTGTGTGTGTGCGTGTGTGTGTGTGTGTGTGTGTGTGTGTGTGTGCATGTTTATGTGGTTTATGAGGACACAAATTTGTATAATAACATGGGTATGACATAGGTATTACAACGAGAAGGTGATTTATGAGGACATTTTCAGTGTCCCCGTAATTCAAAAGGCTTATAAATAATTCAGAAT
>NW_015508144.1:17186-22084 GCF_001515645.1 Sinocyclocheilus grahami | reverse complement strand
CTAGGGATGCACCGATGTATCGGCCGCCGATATTTATCAGCCGATTTTTCCTCAATTTACAACCATCTTCATATCGGCTATATAAGGAAAAAGGCCGATATAACAAACTGATGGTTTATTAATTAACTGCATGAAGGCACTGAGTTGTATAATGTCTGTTGCATAATCCTAGCGCTGCTGTCTGCACTTTAATGCTAATCAAATAACAAAAGACAAAAGATCGCACACTATTAACTAAATAACTTTTGTAACTTTCATAAGTGTAGCGGACCTCATCTGAATGATGACCAAAACTTTACTGATGTTTTATTAAGTTTATTGCGTCCTTTTTCACTCCAAAAAAATCTTTATTTCTGTACCTGAAAACTGTTAAACCAACCTAAAAAGCACTGTTTATTTAATATGTATCTTTGTTCTGTTGTATTTATGTAGGCCTGCTGAATGTTAAATGGATCCAATCCATGTTCATTAGAAATTATTTGATGATGCAGCAATAAAACTGCTAGTATAATTTAATGCAGGTGTTTTTTTAACTTTGCTGATTTAAAACATGATTAAAATACTATCTATTTTGATGCCAAAATTTGGAAGTGACAAATATCGGTAAATAAGTATTTGTTAAAATCGGTATTGGTATCGGCCCCAAAAAATCCTATCGGTGCATCCCTGGTGATTTCCCATCTTGCAGGTTAATTTTGAGTCCAAATAAATGCCGTTTGCAGCAGACAATTTGTGAATGTCTTTAATTCTTTAAAGTGAAAATATAAAAACAAAAGCTAATTCATAATGTTAATAAATATTACAATAATATATCATTAATACTAAAATAAGGCTGCTGGTGTTTAAATATTTTCAAATATTGTTCACTTATTTAGTTTGCACTTAAAATGACAATACAGCAAAACACCAGCACAGTTAACCCTGTGATTAATTGTTAAATTGGATAAAGTTGAGTGATTGTTTAGTGAATTTGCCCCTGATGGGTTTAAAAAGACTTATTCTTTCATAGCGTGCAAATGGTAAAATATTAAAGGAAAGCAGATCCATAAAACAGATCCTCTCTAAAAACTCTAAACACTATAAATTGGCATTTTCTTGGCAAATTCTGAAAACAACTTAATTTTTTCTGATATTTTTGCCAAAAACTGCAGTTTGTTTCGTACTGATTGTGTTTTCACTGATTCAGTCGTACCATCTTTGTTATCCAATTTGTTTATATCATTTGTTTATACATATTTATGGTTTATAAAATTTCTAATAAGGTCATTCTGTGTTGCCCTTTGAATTATTTGAACATCGACCAGTGACGCCATCAGAAATTTCTACAGCTTAGATGCATCAGGTGATTGTCGGCTGTTGCTTGGGGTGACCAAACAAACATCGCAGTCTCCCTGGAGGAGATAGAAAGTTTGCCATGGTCACTAGGACAGAAGAGACAGAGACAATGGCCTCTGTGTGGAAGAGACATTCTGCCTCAGGAAATATGCAACCTACACCCACAAACACACACACACACACACATTGCATCAAGAGGGAATGTATAATAAATGAGGCTCTTTTGTTTCTCAAACTGTGAAAGACAAACTAATCAATCAAAATAGAATAAACTGGAGAAAAGACAATTGAAAGCGAGCTGTATAAATAAATGGAAAAAAAGATGTATTCACGGAGCAAATGGTAATTAAAGGTTCAAAGGCAAAGAATGCAGTCATCATTTTCCTATTATTCCCTTAAAGCCATAAAACACAATGCAGCATGGCTGTACAGTACAATAAAATAAAACACACATATACACAGTCACAAAGTGAAAGTCCTGGAGGACTTGAAAGGACAGATAATGCAACAAAGCACACGACGTCAATATCAAAGTTGAGATCTGAGTTATAAACACTACTCATAGGAGTAATCGGAGCAATTCTGAGAACAAAAATCTGAATTGGGAGATGTAAAATCGCAATTGTGAGATAAAAAGTCGCAATTACCTTTTTTTATCTTGATTCAGTGCGGGAACAGGTTTTTGCTAAATTGCCAAATTGCTAGTAAATTTCACAAATTATTACAAAGAAATAGCAAGTAGACACATTAAATTAAATGTGGGATTTTTAAGTAGAAAGACTGAAATAGTATTTTCTTGTAAAACATACTCTACTAATGTTAGAGGATCCATTGGTGAGCAAATGATACATCTTAGATGGCCTGAAGGTGAACTTTTTGGATGAACTATTCCTTTAAAAACTAAAAAAGTGAATTCATATCAACTGGAACCTCTTGTTGTCAACAAAAAGTATCACTTGACCACCCTTTTGAGCTAAAGCTGACAATTGTGCAAACATACATTAAATAGTGTCTTGACATAAAAGGCTTGGCTCCAAACGTGTGGGGTTTCATCTCAGATCTGTATTCTAGTCAGCTGCCGTGTTCATATGCAGAGGTCTGTTTGAAGAGAGAGAGAGAGCAGGGATTCCCCCTGTTGCTGTGGAAAGATAACATTCCTGTTATCTGACTTTCTCCAAGAGTCGCACACAAAACACAGAGCAGCCTGAAGTCACATCCTGAAACTGTGGACACCCCAAATATTCAGATGACATTATGTTAGCGTGCATCCATTGTCAAAGAGGTCAAGTTCATGGTTCTCTGAACAGGCCGGAAAATATCATTCCATTACTGTGTCTCTCCAAGAGGCAAAGATAGGAAAGGAGGAAAAGAGAGGGGGGGATGAAGACATCATGGACACATGCCACCAACACTCACATTTTCCACAGGATCTTCAAAGAACAATGGAAGAGTGTTAGAGATACAGCAGAAAACACACACACATCAAGCAGCTAACATTTCATTTGAATGACATGCCCAAAGGCAAAGTACCAAGACTGACTTTCAGCACATGCACAGCACATTAACTACTCACACCAAGAAAAAAACTGTCATACATGCTCTCGGAAAAAGCATATTAGGACACTAATCAGCTATTTCAAAGCATCACTAAGGGATTCAAAGTTTTTGGATGGGCTACTATATTTTATGTGAATGTACTGAAATTTCTTACTTGTCACTAATTAAAAGAATATGTTAAATTTTTTTTAGTGAACTAATGTTTATGCCAGAGTTAATATGGCTACTGTCTCTTTCGGAGGGACATTCAACAATAATCTGATCTACTATATAATATAATATAATATAATTTATATATTATTACAATTAAAAATAACTGTTTTCTATTTTAATATATTTTAAAATGTAGTTTATTCCTGCGATTGTAAAGCTGAATTTTTTAGCATCATTACTCCAGTCTTCAGTGTCACATTATCCCTCAGAAATCATTTTTATATGTTGAGCTGGTGAAAGTGGAATCACTTCAAAATATGAAAGTATCAAAGTTATAGAAGTTTCAATTTACTGTAAAGAAAATTTACAGTACCAATTTTATTATTTTATATAAAATAAATGTTTGACAAAATATTTTTGAATCTAAAATTGCTATAAAATTAAAGCCTTATGTCTAAATAAGTTATGTTCCAAATTTGAAGTTGATATAAAAAAAATTAGGTTCTTGTTAATTTTATTTAGGCCGTTATACTACACACACACAGCCACCGGGTGCCATCCACACTCCATTACATTTTTTTCTGTCACAAATGTCTAAATTTCTCTGTCAATATTAGTTCTAAATAACCACCAAATATAAAATCTTGAGACTCAGACCTTTCAGGCGATATGTAATTTTGTCAAGATTATAAACCGTTTTGATTGTAAAAGACCGTAATACATTTTGTAATATGACACTTGAGTCCACCCACTATGGGGAGGAGACCGCTAAAAGATTTTGAAGTCCCATTGCCATGGTAACGCAATGTCCTATTTCAAAATAGTTTTCACATGATGAATTTTGAGGTTTTAAGCTTTCAAATGATATATAATTTATGATGATTACTAAAATATGTGATAAAGACAATGAAGAAAAAGCGCCAAGCGGCCCACAGGTGGGCCGGTGACACTTATGGGGTTTTGAACAGTAAAATATAACATAACATAACACATAACACATCACACAACACACAACGCAACATAATATATATGCAGGCAAGCAGACTTCATATCACTTCACAGCACTCTTGGGGACGTAGTGCCGAAATGTCCACATGTCTAACATTTATGTATTTGCACAATTTACTTCAGAACTTGCTGACTTTGTGGTCACACATTACATCAGAAATACAACTGCTGCCAGTGACGACAGGAAACGTCTTTTACTTAAGCCAATAAGTGCCACTTAGACATGAGCATCCGTGTCACTGCATTACATTTATTCCTGAAACAAGAACAAGCTGTTACTGCTTACAGGAACATGTCAAACCATACAACAGTCTAATGGATTCTGACCTAACTTTATGTAAAACGTGATACTTTAATTGACAGTCTTATATCTCTAATAATTTATTTCAGAGTACAGAAAGAAATGTGTGGTGGCCCAAGTTGCCAAATGCTGCAAGATGGCAGCCATTGGGAGCGTTTGCAAGGCAGCAACTGCCAGAACGCATGAGGTCAAAAAGAAATAAATGCTGAAACCCAACAGAAACATCGAGTCTGGACAATGACAGAGCAGTTCATTTATCAACGTCCTTTCCACATAAACACATTTTTACACACTAATGCATCACCATGGATATGGAAACTGTGAAAACAGGCATGGCGCCTACGTGTTGACCAGAATGCTTTACTAAATACACAGCTCTTCGTGAAGCAGATCAAAAAGTGATCCAGGAGAACTTCTGCCGAGAGAAAATAAAGATCTTCCCACAAACACACACACACACACACACACACACACACACCATCTTGAGATATGGCACATGTGTTGCGGCAGGTGGTGTGTCTTCGAAAGTCCAAAAAAGGACATC
>NW_015508144.1:8161-11732 GCF_001515645.1 Sinocyclocheilus grahami | reverse complement strand
AAATTTATCCTCTGGGATACAACACGTCAATAGGGACTTCCTTTCACTTTGGCAACAGGGACATTCACTTCAGAGAGAAACAGAGAGACCGCCCAAGTGCTAAATTGTCACTACATCTTAGATCCACTGATCATGTGCATGTGATTTGAAGTCTTGCAAATATAAACATTTAGTTTCGTGGTAAATTTAACATTGTCATTGCTGTTCAATCTCTCACAAGTCTGTTTATTTTCAAATGTCAAGGTTGAAAACAACATTTTGCTGAAATTGCAACACTGAATGACTAACAATAATTATACTACAATAAAAATTATATTTAATTCAAATATAAAATAAGTTCAACAAATGAAATAATAATAAACAAACTAAATATAAAATAATACAAATATTAAATCACAAAGTGTGTTTATTTACAAATGTCACGGTTGAAGATTACATTTTTGTTATATTTTAAATCATATCTAATATAAATAAAACAATTCTAAAGATAAAATAATAAACTAAATTATCTTTAATTTATTGACCCGCAAATAAATAATGTATTATTTATTTTACAGCAACTATAATGTAGCAAAAATATTATTAATTGACTGACAGCCTTTAAAAAAAATAGATGCTGCTAAAATTAGCCATTAATCACATTTTTGGCAGAGCCTGTGAAAATCCGAACTGCTGAAGTAGAAAAAACATCCTCAAGAAAAGGGGGACACTCATCCAATAAGTTTTGTGAATCTTGTGCTCATCATCTCTATCCCATGACTCACTCTCTCTCTCTTACTATCCAAAAGACCTCCAGCAACCCCCTCTCTGAGTCTGTAGGACTATTTAAAGCACCTGTTACTAGATGGACCCCAGAGCGCAGCTGTCTATCTATCAATCACTCACTCAGGGGCTAAACGCTGAAGATCCCTGTCCCAGGGCCATCATCACTTACACCCAAAACTCAAGGGTTTTCTGCTCCTATTTTTCCACAAACTGCTTGTTCACTTCTTAATATGCAAAGAAACTATCAGCATTATTTTATGCATTCCAACTATATCATATTTTGTATTTTACAAATGAAAAAAATCACTGATCCTGGTAAAGCTATATTTTACAGTGCCCCTAAAGGGACATATTTCAATGTCCTTCAATGTTTCTCTCACAAACTATTGTGGTCCCCTGAAAATTCGGCTCGCAAAAGTACTGAAATATCGTTTTTCCATCTCATATTATTTCCATCACAAAAGTTTATCAGGTGAACGTTTTGTAATTATGTACATGTAATTTTTATCTTGCAAACATAACATTTTTGTTTTGTGGCAAATTGAGTATTGTTTGTTCAGTCCATCACAAAGTCTGCTTATTTACAAATGTTAAGATTACAGACATTTTTTTTCGAAGATTACATTTTGTTGAAATTGCAAGAATAAAAAATCCAATATAATAATAACTATAACAAAACTACTAACAATAATAAATGAATACAAATACAAATCTAAATAAAAATAAGTCAAATGAAAAATAGATAAATAAATTACAAAAGAAGCTTTCTTGCGCAAAACGTTTGTTTCCCCCCCCAATTTCATTTTCTTTTACCATCACCATGTCCCTTTAGGTGCTCCGTATTATTTTCATGCATGCATGTAAACGTAAATCTTTATATTCTCACACTTTCACGTACATCTACATGAGTAACTGAGTGCGTAGTGATAAAATAAATGAGGTGAGTGGTATTTCCTGTGGCGGCAGCAGGCCAACCCCCATGTGACAGAGTTCACACACACACAGGGTTTCTTGGACGAGGGTGCAAGAGTTTTTCCTGCACCTCTGTCACCTTACACTCTTGCGTAAGGGGAGTTCTGAGAGGTAGGTGCCCTTCTGGAAAGATCCATCTCATTGCCAATGACAGCCGGGCTCAAAGCACTGCTGTCATGTGCCAGTGTGTGAGACGGTTGGCTCCTTCCCCCAAACCAGGCTCACATCTGCAGTCAAAGTCCAATCAAATAATCATTCAGTGTCTATCAATGGCTAAATCCAGTCTTTATTATAAACATACCAACCCCACAACAGTAATAGGAATGAATGTTGCCCTTTTTCTGTTGTCTAATTGCTTTGAAAGAATGCCATGAAGCCAATTCCTGACACCCACCACTGAGCTATCAGAACAATATAAGGCTTTTGCCACTGCAAAAAAACAAACAAACAATGGCACTGACCCTAAAACAGATCCCAAAGTCATTTTAAAGAAGCCAAGGTGACCCAGAAAGAGCCATTGTACTTTTTGACATATGTCTGATGATATTTGGTGCATTATAATAAAACATTATGAAGTTATTTCAGATCAGCCACATTTCCAGCCTGTTGCTGATGTTGAGGCATTAGTTTAGTATCAGACTGTCAGTCCACTAAAAGTACTGGAATATCTTTAAATACAAAGAAATATTAGAAATAAATGCAATAAAAAAACAGCTTCCCAAAATTCCTTTCTGACATATAAGGATACACTCTAATCAATGGTTATTTCATGCCTGCATGCATGCCCTTTCCAAATGAGGTGGATCCACAAATCCATAATAACACTGATCCAGAGCTGAGTTTGGGACCGTGTCCCAAAGCCTAGGGGTACAAAATGCACCACTACTGTCCTAGGATCTATTTTTGCCTCATATAATACTGAATATGATCATATCAACAGGAGCAGCTGATGTCAAACAACAATAAAAATCAAATGAATGACAATTACCTTATATCTATAATTTAAGCAATATATCAGCTAATATTGGGTCACTTGAGATTATCTGCATCAGATGATTTCCAGCATCTACCATGTCAACATAAAAAGCACATATATTTAAAGTGCATTCAAACAAACATCATGAAACTTAGATTTTTATTTGAATGAACATGCACTTCTAATCTGTCATGTGTACTGTATATAGGCCTAACATTTACTTTTCAATGAAAAGTATTATAACGTGTTTTTAATGAGCAAATTATTATGCACAAAAGGCAAAAATCATTCACATTTTTCATGGATATAGTATGAGCTCCAGCTGTGCATTCAAAGAAGAAAAATGAGTGTGGGCAATCTAAAATAATACTTTAGAGCTTCCAAAATGATAACTAATGAAATTACAACAAATGAGAATCAATATTTACAGTTAAAATGGAAAACAGACCCATTATGATAGCCAATTATGAGTAGTTTGCGTGGCCTGACCCTCTAATTAAGGCTTGAGCCCCCCACAGAACGTGAAAACAAACAGTCGAGGTATGTTTTCTTTATACGTGTAAGTATACGTGTCAAGCTTTTCAAAGAACGTTTCACTAGCCACAAAAGTTAGATTACAAGTCACAGTGCGCCAAGTGGAAGGATGAGGTAACCTTAGCAACAATACGCGTTGCATTACCGAACGGTACATCATCACAACCACTTAATTAAAGATGTACACATCACAAGACCCTTTTGTTTGTTTGAAATATCTTTAAGAAAGTTACGGTTACCTAAATTGCATAAAATCGCACCAAAGCGCGTTTCCCACCGAGTTGAGCGCATATTTATGCAATAAAACAGCACTTACCTATAGAA
>NW_015508144.1:0-315 GCF_001515645.1 Sinocyclocheilus grahami | reverse complement strand
CCCCTTGGCAACTGCTAGTTGGTCAAACTAGTTCTTAAGACACAGCCTTAACATGGTGGCTAAGTTTATGCAACTGGCCCCAGAGTTTCACAATCTTTCTCTGGCTAGAAGACAGTGAATGAGGCTACAGAGCTGATGTGGTTTTAATGAACCTTCTGAGGACTTGTTGTTTATTTCCAGTCATCTTCTGTAATAGCGCTGGACTTGAGAGCTAAATATACCCATCCAGAAATGTGGAGAGATACAAAGCCAAGAGCAATGACCCAGTAAATACTCCAATCACTGTCGCACACATTCTCTTTTACACACTCTATT
>NW_015508143.1:28253-29164 GCF_001515645.1 Sinocyclocheilus grahami | reverse complement strand
GCATCTGGTCACGCTCATTCTCACATCTGCAACAAAATAAAATAAGTAGTGAGCATGGTGACAACATGTATACTTTACATTATGCAAGCATTTAGTCAAATATATCTGACAGTATGCAAGCAAAATTAAACTCTAAGATGTAAAATGGCGGGTAAATGCACACTTACTCGTTAAGTTTCTCAACCGAGTTGAAAACCGAACGCTTGCGTGCTGCCCTTGTATGATGTGCACATGAAGGCATTTTCCTAAAGAAAAGTGCAAATAGTTGTAAACATTGTTCAAGGTAACATACCAGTGCATGCATAAGTGATGGGCAATTAATGGATATATAGGCCTATAGAGTTGGCCTATATATGGCTTTATGTCTGTTGATGGGGCATCAACATCCATATGTAAAGCACTTTCAAAACATTTGCACTTGCAGATATTTACAAACACATTTAGTTTCCGCTGAAGAGACATTTACATTTAGTCATTTAGCAGATGTTTTTATCCAAAGCGACTTACAAATGAGGACAATAAAAGCAATCAAAATCAGCAAAAGAGCAATGATATGCAAGTGCTATAACAAGTCTCAGTTAGCTTAACACAGCAAGGGTTTTTTATTACATAATAAATAAAAAGAAAACAGATAGAATAGAGCATGCTAGTGTTAGAGGCCTTTTTTGCTTTTATTAATTGTATAATAAATAAAAAGAAAACAAATAGACAGAATACAAAAAGATTAGAGAAGTGTTAGTTTTTATTTTTTTTAAAGAACAGAATTAGAATAGAGAGTGCTAGAGTTAGAGGGTAAAATAAAGATGGAAGAGATGTGTTTTTAGTCGATTCTTGAAGATGGTTAAGGACTCAGCTGCTCGGATTGATTTGGGCAGGTCATTCCACCAGGAGGGAACAGTTAATTTAAAAGT
>NW_015508143.1:24041-27725 GCF_001515645.1 Sinocyclocheilus grahami | reverse complement strand
TCTGGAGAGCTTCCTCGTGTGCCATCGTGATTAAAAAGTCAACAAATCTGAACTGTGCTGCCAGTTTTATAGTACTGATAAGAGGCGTTAACCATGTACGGCTGCATCAGATCATTACCATATGAACAGAGCGCTCTTCTTGTGGGTGCAGGCAGATCAGCGTTAAAACATTACAACAGACAGTAAAAATGAAGCTTTTAAGGAGACCTGTCCTTAAACTCGACCTTTTGTGAGCATAATTGCATAACTCTTCCTAGGTTTCCTCTACCCTTTGCAAGCCTTAAAGGGTTAGTTCACCCAAAAATGAAAATTAGGCTGTGTTTTACTCACCCCCGAGGCATCCTAGGCGTATATGAGTTTCTTCTTTCAGACGAATCCAGTCGGAGTTATATTAAAAATGGTCTTTGATCTTTCAAGCTCTATCATTGCAGTCAGCGGGTGTTGCAGTGCTTCAGTCCAAAAGAAGTTAAATAAAAAGCACCCTTCCATAAAAAAAAGTGCCTCACACACCTCCGGGAGGTGAACAAAGGCCTTCTGTAGCGAATCGATGAATTTTTGTAAGAAAAATATCCATATTCAAAACGTAATAATCACTTTAATGTAGCTTGCGCTCACTGTCGGGAGGTGAACAAAGGCCTTCTGTAGCGAATCGATGAATTTTTGTAAGAAAAATATCCATATTCAAAACGTAATAATCACTTGAATCTAGCTTGCGCTCACTGTTGTACACTGAAGCAGTTCCGGGGGAATGACGAATGAGGTTAGCGTTACGCGTGCGCCGCTCAGAAGTGACAAACGCGGAGAGATCAAAACAAAACACCAGTCACTTATTAGAAGTACAAAACGAGGATTTGTAAAGAAGAATGTCGGAGGATTTCGATATAAGCCAAGAGGAGACTGGTTTTCCTTTGCTAAAGTAATGAAACTTTGCTTCCTTTGCTCATGTAAACAAACGTTGGTTTTCACGAGACTCACCGGAGCATGTGCAACGCTGACCTCATATGTCATCCACCCGGAACTGCTTCCGTGTACAACTGTGAGCGCAAGCTAGATTCAAGTGATTATTATGGATTAGAACGCATCGATTAGCTACAGAAGGCCTTTGTTCACCCCCCGGAGCTATGAGAGACACTCCATCTTTTTTATGGAAGGGTGCTTTTTATTTAACTTCTTTTGGACTGAAGCACTGCAACACCCGCTGACTGCAATGATAGAGCTTGAAAGATCAAAGACTATTTTTAATATAACTCCGACTGGATTCGTCTGAAAGAAGAAAGTCATATACACCTAGGATGCCTCGGGGGTGAGTAAAACACAACCTAATTTCCATTTTTGGATGAACTAACCCTTTAAGCCTTTCTTAACTCTAAAAGGGGCAAGACATCAGGATCATATTAGGAGGCATAGCCTAATACAAATCAGTGATTTATTATTATTATTATTATTATTTATGTCTATATCCCCCCACACTTTTGTGAAATTAAAAATCACACACATAATTACAAGGTAGCAGCAATAATCAAAAGATAAACATTTATTAAGCAAGAACACCCATGGACAAAAAAATAAGACACATTGAATTTATTTTGGTGAATAAAGCATAGTTTACAATATTACATACATTTTTAACTCGTTTAACATGCATTTTAGAAATAAAAGTTTAACATTTAAAAGTAGCATTTTAATTGTATTCAACTGTTCTCTGTAATCACTTTTCGAAATAGCGCTAATTCTCGTGCGGTCAAGCCAGCCGCACTTGTTTTCTGTGTTGCGCGTCTAATCGCGCAGTGACGGTGACTGGGCGCGCTCAAAATGATGTAAAGACGCAGTCATTTTAAAAACATTACTGCATAAAATATAATTTAACCCTAAAAAGACCATAAAGCGACATCAGAATATTAATTTATTGCTATTTTCCAGTAGGGCATAAATAATACAATTTCATGTTTGTTTGTTTTTTAACAGGACTAGATTGTATGACTTGAACATTGCTTTTAATGTTTAATGTTTGTGAATAAATTATTTTTGTACATTAACATTTGTATTGTGCATTTATTCATGTACATAATTTATTCATGTGTATTAATGTTAGTAATAATTTTAATTATTATATATAATTTATTAACGTTATTATGTATTCTTATTATTTATTTATTTTCAATATATATATATATATATTAGGGATGAGAAGATTCCCCGATTCGCTCGGTGCATCGGCATAAAAAGTTAACGATGCGATGCATCGGTTTAAAAAGTGTGTATCGGTACAAGTTGGCATTTATATCGCGATACATCGTTTCTAACATATTTGCATCGGTAAAACCCGATTTATTTATATATAATTACTAGTGGATGCGCTATAGTTTTATTATTTAGAAAGTGACCAGTAATCTGTGACCAATATTTTATATGTAGATTGATTTCTCCTCTCTAAACTGTTACTCAAGCGCGCGCTCTCTTCACTGCTGCTGCATGGATGTGATGCATCACAACACTACAGAGACCTGAGGAAAAACTGGGGTTAAAGACCAAAACCTGACCTGAAATAACCTAACAAATCAATCAGGGCTAAAGCGGTTCAATAAACAACAAATGAGGTTCACACAATCTCACTAATTTGTGCACGCTTACTCTTAAGCAGACCTTAATGTGGATCATGGATCAAATCGATCCACCTTGACAAACAGTGAATATATCTGTGTGCTGTTTAATGCATTTGAGATGTTGTGTTTTCCTCAGTGCATAACTGACATGTCACAGGTATATTATTCATCTGTAAATGTCAGAAAGTCATGCAAACATATCTATATTGCTGTCAGGAGTAGGCGAGGTTTATATACATATATAGTAAAATATACATGTTGCTAAAATATTTGTTGTTGGACATTAAATGTGTCTTTTGTAGAATTTGAAACCTACATATAAAGTGTATTTTTATGATAGCAGTAACTGTAAAGGGACTATTGTAATGGGTAAATCAAATGTAAGCTATAGGCTACAGTACTAATTACTATAAGCTTTTTAATTCAGTGATTTTAACTTTTAATTTAGTTATTTTAATGTTTTAAAGAGCAATAATGTTCTAATGTTCTGCAAACTAGAAAAGGTACAGCTGTCATAAAACCAGAGAGAACGGCTGCGTGGCTAGAAACGGTAAAAAAAAATAAATAAATAAAGTAAAATAATAGTATGTGAGAGAGTGGTAATATCATTGTGTTCCTATTGGTCAGTAGAGGAGCTTAGCCTGACAGGTAGCCTGCTTTAGACCAGCCCAGTTTCCCAGCATAAGTTGCCAGTGACTAAGCTTGATCTAAGCCCATGTTACATTTGCTTTTATGGAACCAGATTATTTGACAAGATGTCCGACTAACTGAAATAATCCTGGCTTATTTGGTAAACTTGTTTTATGAAACAGGCCTCGAGGCATTAAATGTGATCATATTTTCTCCATTGCATCGTATTGCATTGAATCGCATTGTGTTGAATCGAATCGAATTGAAATCGGATCGCACTGCATCGTAACAGAGGCGAATCGGATCGCATCGCATTGCATCGGTAGCTGCTTCATATGTATCTTTAATGTATCGTATTGTTGGCTATGCATCGAGATGCGTATCGTATCATCAGTCATGAGATGCACATCCCTACTATATATATATATATATATATATATATATATATATA
>NW_015508143.1:6961-24031 GCF_001515645.1 Sinocyclocheilus grahami | reverse complement strand
TGATTTGGGCAGGTCATTCCACCAGGAGGGAACAGTTAATTTAAATGTCAGTGAAAGTGATTTTGTGCTTCTTTGAGATGAACAATAACACGTCCTTCACTTGCAGAACGCAAGCTTCTAGAGGCACATAACTCTGAAGTAATGCATTTAGGTAAAGGGCTGCAGAGCAAGTGGGGTCATCTGGAGAGCTTCCTCGTGTGCCATCGTGATTAAAAAGTCAACAAATCTGAACTGTGCTGCCAGTTTTATAGTACTGATAAGAGGCGTTAACCATGTACGGCTGCATCAGATCATTACCATATGAATAGCGCGCTCTTCGTGTGGGTGCAGGCCGATCAGCGTTAAAACATTACAACAGACAGTAAAAATGAAGCTTTTAAGGAGACCTGTCCTTAAACTCGACCTTTTGTGAGCATAACGGCATAACTCTTCCTAGATTTTGTATGTTTCTTCTACCCTTTGCAAGCCTTAAAGGGTTAGTTCACCCAAAAATGAAAATTAGGCTGTGTTTTACTCACCCCCGATGCATCCTAGGTGTATATGACTTTCTTCTTTCAGACGAATCCAGTCGCAGTTATATTAAAAATGGTCTTTGATCTTTCAAGCTCTATCATTGCAGTCAGCGGGTGTTGCAGTGTTGCATTGCAGTCACCGTCTGGAGTCCTGTACAGAGCACGTTTCTCCATCACCACTCCCTCTCCTTGGTCTTTAAAAATGGCTGACATTCATTTAATGATCAAATTGTACATCCTTATGGAAATATGATCATATTTTGTAATCATTTATGTATTATAATGTATCATTTAAATCTGATTAATTTTCAAATTGTTTGTTATAAATCTTATATAATTAAATCATTAAAAAAAATTGTTTTTACACCTTGCTATGTGTACTGCGTTAGGCTGACTTGTCATTTGCACTTATATATTGTTGCTCTTTTGTTAGTTTTGACTGCTTTTATTGTCCTCATTTCTAAGTCACTTTGGATAAAAGCATCTGCTAAATGACTAAATGTAAATCAACATCTCAGGAAATTGTTATGGGGTTTCAAACCAAAATATGACTTCCTGTTATGGAACCGGATATTGATTTCATACATGTCCACTGAGGACACCGGGACTAAAAGCATGTTTATTATGCATGTTGGGAGACACAACAAATGAATAGGAAAATAAATTATATATCAGTATTCTTATGAAATATTAGATATTATTATTATGAAAATCTGTCCAATTATTACTCCCATTATTACACTTCTTTTTTTCAACATGCTGTCCCAACAGCACTTTAATAAGCGTTTAACGGGAAAACCAGTTTATGGAAATTTTACACATATTGCATAAAGTAAAATGGTATATCAAATAATTTTGTTCTATCTTTTATAACATTGAGAATCATCCTTATACAAAATGTGGTATTACAAATAATACAGAAACCTAAAAATTGATTGGTGGCTTTTTAAAAATCCCATTGTTTTTGCCTTTTCATGTCTATTCTTGTCATTTAATTCTGTAGAAAAACTGAGTCCTGGTGTCCTCTACAGAGGACATAGCATAACATATGAATATAATATCATTTTTCAAAAAATTATTTTCCTTTTTTATTATGCTCTAAAAAATGTAATGACATGAATATATATATATATATACTGTATATATATATATATATATATATATATATATATATATTCTTTTTTTCTTCTGGGTTTCAGATGGATATAAAAACTTTCATTTCATCAGAGTGACCCTTTTAATTTTGAAGTCTTTTTACTGTACAGTTTTGAAGAAAATGAATGGCAAATTCACCCTAAGCATTCAAGTGCATTCTAACACTTTTACATCATGCCCCATTTTCAAACACTCATGAAAAAATCTTTCTTTTATAGGTTTGTTTGTTCCATCAACTTATTCCTATTTACAGTGACCCTGACTATTACTGTATTAATTTTCAAGTATTTGTACTGTACAGTTTTGGAGGAAATTAAAGGCAAATTCACCCCAAGCATCCAAGTGCATTCTAACACTTTACATCATGCCCCATTTTCAAACACTCACAAAAATCTTTTCCTTTATCAATGGTGTATAAAGTACATGAAAGCCATACTACAGATATCTTACCAGAAAATGACTTTGGTAGAAGTTGAAGTCACCGTTTAGAATATTACTTGAGTAAAAGTCAAAAAGCATTTTTTTTTTTAAATCTTAAACGTACTTAAGTATTGAAAGTAAAAGTACAAGTAAATGCAAAATGGAAAAGAAGCAAATAAATAATATATATAAAATGTTCATACATGGCTTGAGTAGCAAGATTGTGTTCAGTTTTAACTCGTTCTTCCATTTTGTATTTTTGGGTAAGAGTAAGAAGCACTTCATCCGGTACTCAGTGTCTTTCATTCCAACATAAGAAAACATTTCTGGAATTTGCATCTGAAATAGCATTTAGATGTATTTACACACAGTTTAATGTATCTCAGAGGGGACATGGATGCATTTAACCTGCAGTTACAGATGCATAAATAATGTTTTGTTCTTAACATAAAACTTTGAATACTGATATTTGAAATAATTTAAAACATGAAAGAAATAGTCTAAATGTGAAATAAAAACCGCCAGTAGGTGGCAGCAAGTGACTGTTAATGAGTGAGTCATTGAGATTCAAATGACATTCATTCAGAAACAAAGCATTTAACTGTGTTAATGAGTGAATCACTGAATCATTTATTCAACCGATTCGTTCAAAAAGCTGATTCATTCAGTAAATAAACACCGTCCATTTCTCAGAGACGCAAAACAGTGCTGTGATCTTTGTTTGAACTATTTTCGTTGGCAAAATTGAGCAAAAACAAGCAATATGTCTAAAATGTAAGTCACTTAGTGCTTTAGTGAACTTGTACTGAAAACGGTGTCTACAATTTAGAAAGCCTGGGATTTTGAGTTTGAATAGACTAATAAATCAACGTGCCTGCACTCTGTGTATGATTTGGTGATATATATAGTCTACTTGATAATGTCAGATCGCACATCGTTACAACAACACTTACCTCATTATCGCAGACGATGCTGTATCGCACACCTCAGACTTGACTTGAGTGGAAACTGAAATCATCCGCAACTGTGCACGCACTTGTTTGCACGAGCAAAGGTGTTTTTAGGAGTCTAACTTGCAAACGCCAGACCACTGATTCGTCAAACCTGCTTCCCTGCAGTCCGTGTTCTTCTGACCCCAAACCCGATTCCAAAAAAAGTTGGGACACTGTACAAATTGTGAATAAAAACAGAATGCAATGTGGAAGTTTCAAAACAGAGTTATTTCACAATAAACAAACTGAAATGGTAGCGTACATAGTTTGTGCAATTACAGTTATTTAAATTGTTCATTTCTGTAATGTTAATAGAAATCATACACTGTCAGAATAAAAAGGTTGCATTCTATGCATGCAACAGCCGGTCACTGGCAGTCCCTTATGAAAATGAACCATGGTTTTACTAAAGTGACCGTAGTTCAACTGTAGTATTTGTAGATTTGAATCATGTGTAAACAAAAAAACATATCTGAACCATGTGTAAACAAAAATATAACCTAATAAGTTACAATTAAGGCGTATTGAATGTTCAAATGCGTTTTAAACAAAGTTAAGTGCTTATTACCCTTTTTACTTAGTAATTTAATACATTTCATAGTTTAAAAGTTTAGTTCAGAAGTATCGAATCGGTATCGATATCGACGATACTGCCTTGAAAAATATCGGTATCGTATCGAAAACAGAATAAGTGGTATCGCCCATCCCTAGTGTGTGAAAGCACGGTCCTGTAAATTCGTCTTTTAAAGAGAGAGTGGGTGGCTCTGGAAAGACCCTTTAGAGTGTGCTAAAACCATGTTCAAAGCATTGTTGTAAAAGAAATAAATGCAGCAGTGTTCCGCTTTTTATTACAATCGCCCTTTTAAAAGAGAAAGTGAGCGGCTCTGAAAAGAGCCTTTGGGTTTCAGGAACAGACTGGAATCCGCTTATTTGGTTTTGGCGGGTTTCTCGGTCTTCTTGGGCAGCAGCACGGCCTGGATGTTGGGCAGCACGCCGCCCTGAGCGATGGTCACTCCGCCCAGGAGTTTGTTCAGCTCCTCGTCGTTGCGCACCGCCAGCTGCAGGTGCCGGGGGATGATACGGCTCTTCTTGTTGTCCCGAGCGGCGTTTCCGGCCAGCTCCAGGATCTCAGCCGTCAGATACTCGAGCACAGCGGCCAGATACACCGGAGCACCGGCACCGACGCGCTCGCCGTAGTTACCTTTGCGGAGGAGCCTGTGAACACGACCGACGGGGAACTGCAGTCCTGCTCTGGAGGAGCGAGTCTTAGCCTTCGCTCTGGTCTTACCGCCGGTCTTACCTCGTCCACTCATTGCTGGAGATTATGAAGTGGTTGTTTCTACGGTGTGACGCAGAAATAATAACGCTACAGTTTGACAGTCAGCTTTTAAGAGCACGTGCTCCTCTCCTATTGGTTAGAGTCGATCACAGTTGAAAACCAATCAGTGCTCGTCCCTCCAAACCCCTCCTCCTTCTGCTTCTCTGTGTTGCAGTCACTCATCGTTCACGTGCAGTGCATGTTTAGTTTTTTAATAATAATGTAAACCTAGCTTCTGAAGAAACTGAATGTGTATAAAATGAATGTGTTCAGTTGTATATAGTAAACGCTGTCTACACCAATGAAACTGATATATTAGGTTTTGTTCCGTTTTCTTTTCAATTGAAAATAGTAGATCAGAGCAGTCTGATCGCTTATGCTGGTCTTACATGGCGTTTTCATTTGCTTGTTTGGCGTTTTCTTTTAATTTAAGTGATTTACCAAATAAAGGGGAAACACAATCAGATGGAAATGGTATTTAAGTTAGAGCAGAAGTGAAATTGTCAGGACAGCAGAGGAAAATATTGCTCTCCTTTCTCCAAATTCCCTCAATGGGTCTATTAAGGGTTTAAAAATTACACTGCAAGTGACAAGAAGAGTAACATAAAAGTATAAGTATCATAAGTAACAAAAAGAGCGGGAATTGAAACAGGAACCTTATTCATATCGTTCTGCTGATGTCGTTCAAACCATAGCCATATAAATACCTAGACGCCTCATTGGCCGCTGCGATGCGTCCGCCATATTGGTGCGGGCAAGACTGCCTTCAACATAAATAGCTGCGGTTTTTTCTGAATAAAAACACGATAACGTTTACATTTATCAACCGATTTCAGAGGTTTGTGATCTACATGGAGTTAAAAATAACTCTGCCTCCAGTTATTTAGTTAGGTTTGGAAAATTATAAATTTTCGTTAAAAAAATTGTGAGAACTCACACTCGTCTCACTTGCTGATTTGACTGATTTTTTCGGTTTACAATTCTAATGTTAATGTAGTATAACTGTGACGTATACATGCTTTGTCATTTGAATGCACATTAAATGAAATGAAGTTGCCTTCAACCCCAACATTTGAGCTTTTCTCGTGCTTCAGGTCAGAACACAGCTTTGAAACACTGGAGGAAAATCTAAATAATACAGCTTTAAGCACTAATACTTTACCATCAGTGACAAAACTGAATAAAACCAGCGAATACAAATCAAAAAGTGACACTCTTGGTAGTCAGCTTTTTGTTCTGATAGCACTCTACACAGATAAACTCCACAACAAACAATAACTAACGCAACTGATAATCCTTTATGGATCAGTTAAACTTACAGTTACAGCGGTGAAATATCATGCACTGATACAGCGCACAGTCAAAGTGATATGTAATATTAAGTTGTAGTAAAGTGAATAATATAAAAAGCGAGTACAACAGTATATAACAGATTTATAATAGAATAAATCATATGTATAATACCATAATAAATAGATGAATAATAGCAAGTAGAACATGTAATATCAAGGGTGGCATAATACAGAATAGACAATAATGAAGAATAAATTAATAGTAAATTCTAAAGTAAAATAAATGATCATGAAATGTAGTTTTATAATAGTATTGTGTATTAATTATTAAAGAAAGTAAGAAAGTAAGGGTGTGGTTAGAATATGAGCAGGTAATTCTGTTCATTCATTCAGGGCTGTTCTGGGTGTAAGTAGTACTAATACAACACACGGCTGTGGAAGTATAGCCTGCTCTCAGAGAACTAATGCAGAGAACAGGCTTTCTTCAGCTCTCCTTAACGCTTGCGTTGTCCTGTTTGCAATTGGCTAAAAAAGGAAAATATATATATATAATAAGTCCACAGATTTATGATAAACTATCCTTATAATCAAGTGATGATAAACGTACTCTTTGTAAATAAGTAACGTTAGTGAAACTAAAGAGAGATGCTTTAGATCCCTAATCCTGCCAGTCTGGCATTGTCTTGTCAAAGTGTTCTCACTGTGCATATTGTGCTCATAACACCATTTACTTTATGATATAAACTACAATATAAAGTTAAAACTTAAGAATTAATTTAAACTTTGATTTCACAAAGTCTCAGCTTTCACAGCTTACTATAGCTATTAATAGTCTGCCACTGGTGGCTAATTAAGCTGTCAACATAAAGTTAAAGATGACCAAAAAACACACAGAGAAACAACTGTTGAGTCTTAGCTGTGAAAGACAATGCCCCGAGGTCAGTTTTTATTGTTGTGCGACGGTTTGTAGATGCCCGAGCCGCGGACGAGTCAGCTATGTTTTCTTCTGTCCAGATAGTAGAGTAGAGCGGCCAACGAGGCGTCCAGGTATTTATTATGTCTATAGTTCAAACACGGAGCGGTGGGCGGGGCTATCAATTCACCGCCTGTGATTGGCGCTCGCTCCGCTCGTGATACTTCGAGTTGTCCAATCACATACGAGTTTATGGGTTTGGTATATGGACGCAAGCAATCAGAAGGCTCCATATCTCCGTGAGAATTAGCATAGACCAGTCAATAAATGTCTCTGTCCTGCTTTAAACTGTCACTAACTCGTCAGCATCATCATGCTTGAACCCGCGAGGTCTGCTCCTAAGAAGAAGACCGTTGAGCCCCGTTCACACCGCCAGCGCCCGCTGTATGTCGCTAGACTCCGTGCTGTGAGGACGCTTGTGGGCGTTCCTACTGCTGTCGCTCTAATGCTATTGGTAGACTGCACGTCTGGACATATCAAATGCAATCACAAACGGTATATTGCCGGTAAAACTAAGATGTCATTCTATTATGACTAGAAATTAGACTTAAACGAAATAAAAGTAGCATTCTGCTGTTGGAGAGTGTTGTTATATAAACTACAGAAGTGCTCGTGCATTAAATCATTAACCGGTGCTAAACTGCTCACTGCATCATGTAATTAACAACTCGAACCATCAATGTATGAATCAAACTCACTTAGACAGCCAACGGTTTCTTTTCTATGCGTCATTTTTATATCTATGTATGTGGTTACAGTACAATCATAAAGCTCAGAAAATCTGTCCTGTCTTGCCTGCACTGGAGACGGTGACGTGTGAGCGCCACCGACAGATTCTTCACTCCTATTGGTTGTCGCTCGCGAAATTCGCTGGTCATTTGCATAAAGTTAAACAATTCTTAACTTTTGTGCTTGACACGCCCACGTTCTGTCGCCAACGGTCACTGTCGCCGGAAGTCGCCAGCTCTCCATTTAAAATGAATGGGAGCATGTCGCTTTGTCGCTGGCAGTGTGAACGGGGCTTTAAGAGCGCGGGTAAAGCAGGGAAGAAGCGCAGGAGGTCCAGGAAGGAGAGCGACGTTATCTACGTGTACAAAGTGCTGAAGCAGGTTCATCCTGACTCCGGGATCTCTTCTAAGGTGATGGGCATCATGAACTCTTTCATCAACGACATCTTCGAGCGCATCGCCGGTGAGTCGTCTCGTCTCGCTCACTACAACAAGCGCTCCAGCATCAGCTCGAGAGAGATCCAGACCGCCATGCGTCTGCTGCTGCCCGGAGAGCTGGCCAAACACCCGTGTCTGAGGCACCAAGTACACCGGCTCCAAGGAGACCGACTCCAAGTAGACCAGCTCAAAGGAGACCAACTACAAGTACACCGGCACCAAGTACACCGGCTCCAAGGAGACCGACTCCAAGTAGACCAGCTCAAAGGAGACCAACTACAAGTACACCGGCACCAAGTACACCGGCTCCAAGGAGACCGACTCCAAGTAGACCAGCTCAAAGGAGACCAACTACAAGTACACCGGCACCAAGTACACCGGCTCCAAGGAGACCGACTCCAAGTAGACCAGCTCAAAGGAGACCAACTACAAGTACACCGGCACCAAGGAGACCGACTCCAAGGAGACCAACTACAAGTACACCGGCTAAAAGGAGACCGGCTCCAAGTACACCGGCTACAAGGAGACCAGCTACAAGGAGACCAGCTACAAGGAGACCGGCTCCAAGTAGACCGGCTCCAAGTACACCGGCTACAAGGAGACCGGCTACAAGGAGACCGGCTACAAGGAGACCGGCTACAAGGAGACCGGCTCCAAGTAGACCGGCTCCAAGTAGAGCTCTGCTCCGACACCAGAAGGCTCTTTTAAAAGCCACCCATCTTATCGCTGAAAGCGCTTTCTTATGCGTTTAAACGTAAACCGTAACTTTAGACGACAACAAGCTTTGCATTTGGGCGTTTACATAATATTTGTTCTTTTTTTGTTGAAAAAAGAAAAATACATGTCTGCAAAACAAGTTCTGAAAGTAAGTGAAACAGTCTGCGTTAAATCTTTTCAACCCCAAATAAACAATTTCATGATGCTTGTTTACTTCAGCTCACTCTGATTTTAATTGTTTCACGTTTGCAAATCTCATTTAAATGTTTTGTTCATTTTGCAACTATACGTATAAGGATAAAATCCCTGTTACACACCAAACGTATGTTGTACTGGATGTGCTTTGTAGAAGAAATATATCCATTGGGTTTACGTTAAATAATAAAGGGTCATGTATAAATTAAGGAAGTAGTTTCTCTGACAGTGGAGCTGGATATGTGGAATGAAGCAGGATTTGTTGAGTGTCCGTGATAATGGGTCATTAATACAAGGCCTTGACACCCTGGGCAAATAGCAAGTCTCTAGTGCCACAATTCTCAAATTTAATCTGAGGAAACAATGATATTGTATAATGAATATACTTCAAAACTTAGTCTTGTCTGATGAATTTAGAGGAATGTCTTGGCACACCCTAAGGAATATTGTTCATAATCTTGTATCCCAAATAAATAATAGTAACAAGAACAAAACGGCCACTTCCTTTAATTTTCCATTTTAAATGCATGTCTATTATAAACATCGCTCTGCTCAACAGTGAATGAAGAAACTGGCCAGGGAGGAGGGGTTATTGTTTTTCAACTGTGATCGATTTTAACCAATAGAAGAAAAGCACACTCTCTCAAAGGGGTCATATGATGCTGCTAAAAATAACATTATTTTGTGTATTTGGTGTAATGAAATGTGTTTATGCGGTTTAAGGTAAAAAAACACATTATTTTCCACATACTGTACATTATTGTTTCTCCTCTATGCCCCACCTTTCTGAAATGCGTCGATTTTTACAAAGCTCATCGGGCTGAAAAAGCGAGGTGTGCTGTGATTGGCCAGCTGTCCAGTGCGTTGTGATTGGCCGAATACCTCAAGCGTGTGACGGAAACGTTACGCCCCTCACCATACTGTGATACTGAGTGGAGGCCGGCGGGCTTGCGGCAACCACGTGACGACCCCAGGCTGGACTCCGCTTCGTCCACGGGGAAAGCCGATCCGGCGATGCACAGCGCAAAGTTGTAGTATTTCCTCAGCGACCAGCACGGATCAGCTCCAGGCATGACGAAGCGGATATCGTCCTCTTTTGGAAGACCAAACAAAGGTGGTAGTTACCTTGTCTATGGGAGGGTCAGAGAGCCCTCAAATTTAATCAAAATATCTTAATTTGTGTTCCGAAGATGAACGAAGGTCTTACGGGTTTGGAACAACATGAGGGTGAGTAATTAATGACAGCATGTTAATTTTTGGGTGAACTAACCCTTTTAACATAGATACAAAAGGGGAAGTCGTGGCCTAATGGTTAGAGAGTCGGACTCATAACCCAAAAGGTTGGGGGTTCGAGTCTCGTACCGGCAGGGATTGTAGGTGGGGGGAGTGAATGTACAGCGCTCTCTCCCACCTTCAATACCACGACTGAGGTGCCCTTGAGCAAGGCACTGAACCCCCAACTGCTCCCTGGGCGCCGCAGCATAAATGGTTGCCCACTGCTCCGGGTGTGTTCACGGTTTGTGTGTGTGCACTTTGGATGGGTAAATGCAGAGATCTTAGGAACAGGTATAATCAATGTTATTTTCTACAAACTGGAAACAATACCTGAAGCCAAAGATTGTTGAAATATAGGAAGTCAAGCTGGAGTCAGTTCATCTGCACAACACTTAACAATATGGGGAGAAATTCCATCAGGGCCTTTCGATTTCTTTGAACAAATGTGTTTAAAATAGAAGTTAATCTGACTCGGATCAATCAATAACTTACCTTTAATAATATCTGGAAAATACTCCATTACACCAATACTATTCTCAGAAATATGGCCACACTTCTCAAATCTTAGATAAAAGTCATTTAAATCATTAACTTTCTGTAAATCATCAAAAAAAGAAACCATTTCTGAAAGACTGCATATTAGTTATAGATTTCATAGAGTCCCATAGCCGTTTAGGGTTAGACATATACAGCTTGTTCTCCAGGAGTTCTTTATGTTTATTTCGGTCATTCAACTCCTTCTGAACAACTCCTACTCCATGACTATCATGACCGCGAAAAGCCAGTTTCTTCCTGTTAATGGAGTCTTTGATCTCCTTTGTTATGTAGGGTTTACTGATGGCATAAATTATCACTTCCTTTTTTGGTATCACATTATCGGGCCAAAATGTAATATAATCTGTTATTACCACGGTAGTTTCATCAATATCATTGCTATGGAAAACTTCCCAATCAGTACAAAGAAAATAGCCTTTCAAGGCTTCAACACTGTCCTTTGACCACACATTAACATTTTTCACCACGGGTTTGTCTCTTCAACTGTCTATATGTCAGAATTAAAACCAGTGTTGTGAACTACAGTCATGGCCAAAAGTTTTGGCAGTGACACAGATTCACTTGTGTTGTTCATTCACATTGTTTCTAGATTATTGTGTATGTGATCAGACGCATTTTAAATAATTGCTAAAAGCTTCATTGGCCAAAAAATGAAAAAATTTCACTTTTGGGATCCTGACACAAAATGACCAGCATTAATTTACTAATCATACCAGCAGCACATGTGAAAGTGTGAATGAGTACTAGTCAGGTAAAATCACTATCATACTAATTAGATTGTCAGAGCAGACTGATTGCTGTAAAAGGAGGGAAGAAGCACTTTCAATCATTGTGTTTTTGTTAGCAATGGTTACCTCCAAATAAACACGTGCAGCCATCATCGCGTTGCATCAAAATGGCCTCACATGCATGGAAATTGCAACAAAGAATATTGCACCTGAAAGAACCATTTACCGGATCATCAAGGAGAGAGGTTCGACTGCAGTGAAGAAGTCTTCAGGATGTCCCAGAGTGTCCAGCAAGCACCAGGACCGTCTCGTCCCGAGGAGTCAGCTACAGAACAGGACCGTCTCGTCCAGAGGAGTCCGCTACAGGACAGGACAGTCTCGTCCCGAGGAGTCCGCTACAGAACAGGACAGTCTCGTCCCGAGGAGTCCGCTACAGAACAGGACCGTCTCGTCCCGAGGAGTCCGCTACAGTACAGGACCGTCTCGTCCCGAGGAGTCCGCTACAGTACAGGACCGTCTCGTCCCGAGGAGTCCGCTACAGTACAGGACCGTCTCGTCCCGAGGAGTCCGCTACAGTACAGGACCGTCTCGTCCCGAGGAGTCCGCTACAGTACAGGACCGTCTCGTCCCGAGGAGTCCGCTACAGTACAGGACCGTCTCGTCCCGAGGAGTCCGCTACAGTACAGGACCGTCTCGTCCCGAGGAGTCCGCTACAGTACAGGACCGTCTCGTCCCGAGGAGTCCGCTACAGTACAGGACCGTCTCGTCCCGAGGAGTCCGCTACAGAACAGGACCGTCTCGTCCCGAGGAGTCCGCTAGAGAACAGGACCGTCTCGTCCAGAGGAGTCCGCTAGAGAACAGGACTGTCTCATCCAGAGGAGTCCGCAAGAGAACAGGACCGTCTCGTCCAGAGGAGTCCGCTAGAGAACAGGACCGTCTCGTCCAGAGGAGTCCGCTACAGAACAGGACCGTCTCGTCCCGAGGAGTCAGCTACAGAACAGTCTCATAATTATGCCCAAAAATCCATGATCCATGATCCATGAGGTGATGATCCGTGCATTTTCCAGCATGATGGAGCACCAGGTCACAAAGCAAGAGTGATAAAGAAGTGGCTCGAAGATCATTACACTGAAATTTTGGATCCGTGGCCAGGCAACTCCCCGGATCTCAATCCCATAGAGAACCTGTGGTCAGTCCTCAAAAGGCAAGTGGATAAGCAGAAGCTCACAAATTGTGATCAACTTCGAGAACTAATAAGGCAAGAATGGATCGCCATCAGTCAGGATTTTGCCCAGAAGCCAATATCCAGCATGCCAGAGCGAAATGCAGAGGTTATGAAGAACAAGGGTCAACACTTTAAATATTGACTCATATTTTTTTTGCCAATAAAAGCCTTTAAAACATATATGCTTATCATTGTTTTTCAATATACCATAGAAACATGTGGAAAAATAATCTACAAATACCTGAAGTAGCAAAATTTGCAAAACACAATGTTACTGCCAAAACTTTTGGCCATGACTGTACAATCCCCGCCAGACCGGAGACTCGAACCCCCAACCTTTAGGGTTACAAGTCCGATTCTCTAACCATTAGGTCACGACTGTCCCCTGTATAAAGTACTTGCGTATGCCCATGAAAGTCACTGAATTCATTTGTTGCACAAATGGACAGCTTTAGTTTTTACTAAGTTTATTTTTATTGCGTCATTATTCAATTTCTTCAATATTCCAAAGCCGAATGCTCCCAATACACTTGGTTAAGGCCCGAAGCGCCCATGCCATCTTAAAGAGGAGAGGGGAGAAAAATAAATAAAAATGGAATTAAACAATAGCTTGCCGATCCTAATCCATTTGTTGCATTTCATGCTTTGCCTGGGAAATAAAGCCACGAACTCAGTGTTAATTAATGTTTTGTGTTGTAGCCTAAACGTATGTAAAACTCATGTAAGGTGTGATAACTAGCAGTGCATTGCAAAAGCTGTTATTATTAAATTCAAAACCATATTTGTGACAACGCCGCAAAATAATCATACAACAACTTTGCGTAAGGATTTAAACCCTTTTTTAATGGCACTTCCAATTTTTTTCTGGATCATTTGAGATGTTTCTACACTTAACCTGTGACTAACTGAACTCTCTCCATCTCAATCATTAACTTGACAGACAAATGCACTCTAAAGACACACCCTTCATTTACTAGATCATTTTCTTCCAAAAATACTTTAATAAAATGTTTGTAAGACCATGCATTTGCAGACAATATGGAGAAATCCATAAGTACTTGCAAATTTAAAAGCGTGCATCTTAAACCTCACTTTTCATAATTTATTATAAATAATGCGGAATACATCCATAAGTGGCACAACAAACATGAAATAAAACCCACTATGACCAAAAAGTCAAGCTACCGTGAGTAAATAGTTAAAAAGAGAAAAGTGCTCTAGCATTCAATGTATATTCAGCAAACATAAATGAAGTCTAATAAAAGACAAGAGATGCTGAATCCATTTCAGAGTCCACTGTAGGAGGTGTGCCCACCCTCATGTAGTCTACAGTAGTCCTGACCCACCAGAGCCCTCTTTTTGCATGGCTGGCCCAGCCGAGTGATACCGCTGCACAGCGGGCGACCTGAAAAAGAACTTCACACAAAATAAAAAGTTTAAAAGTGAAAAGCTGAGCGAGAGAACAGTAAAAATTGTGTATTTTTAGGGATGTAACGATATCAAGATCTCACGGTACAATAATACATCAATATAAAGTGCACGGTACAGTATTTATAGTGATATTTAAAACAAATAGACAAACGAGACTTGGGGAAAAAGTGCCATAAGTGTTTATTAAATGCTTGAACATTACAATGATCTACAAATTAACCATGTCATATCCTGTCCTCTTTTCTTTATACTCTATAAAAGGAAGTTTTAGGTAATTTGACCCATCTTTTACTATTGATTAAAGTAATTGCACCAGCGCACCTTGACAAAGGTAACATCTATTATTTTTTTCTCTGACATTCTCTATGCTACCTTCCTCGTAGATTACGTATTGATTTTAAAGTGCAAAAAAAAAAATTAAACAAAAAAAGTCAAGTCATGTATTTCACCGCAGTCTGGCAGTGTCTGCATATAGTTTTTGTCTGTCCATCACCTTTTCTCCTTTCTCCTGTATGAATCATCATATGTTCTATGGTAATTATACAATAATATGTGACCCTGGACCACAAAACCAGTCATAAGGGTCAACTTTTTTCAAAATTAAGATTTATACATCTGAAAGCTGAATAAATAAGCTTTTCATTGATGTATGGTTTGTTATGATAGGGCAATATTTGGCTGATACACAACTATTTGAAAATCTGGAATCTGAGGGTGCAAAAAAATAAATATCAAAATACTGAGAAAATAACTTTTAAAGTTGTCCAAATAAAGTCCTTTGCAACGCAAATTACTAATAAAAAATTAAGTTGATATATTTACGGCAAGAAACGTACAAAATATCAACAGTTTTATTGTACAAAAAAAATATATATATATTTAGCGTCAATAGACACTGCACATCTATATAGTCTTTGGCTGCATCCATTGCATCCGACATGTTTAAGAAAAGTTTCCCACTCATAATAACGACTGTGGTGGCTTTCATGCATGTGCAAATCTAAATAGGATATATCCAACATGACTAGAAATCACCAGTAGAGGCAGCAGGGAGCAAAGTATGATGGGCATGCATGGGTCAATGGGAATTGTAGTTCCCACTTCCCCCGGGCTGAAAAAAAACCCTACACTTTTTGCATGAAGACCTATCGTTTCATACAGTCATGTGACCACGATGATATTGAGAATTTTGCTATGGCGATACCACGAATTAATAATATCGTTACATCCATTTTTGTCTATCCATATCAAGACCCAAGAACAAAGTCAAATAAATAGATTCCTATAAACCATTTACATCTGCCCTCCCTTTATTCATCTGCATAAAGTATCAACTTTGAATTGATGTCGACGTTAAAGGGATAGTTCACCCAAAAATGAAAAAGTGATGTTTATCTGCTTACCCCCAGGGCATCAAAGATGTAGGTGACTTTGTTTCTTCAGTAGAACACATTTGATTATTTTTAAGTCCAGCCGTTGCAGTCTATCAGTCGTATAATGCATGGCAATGTTAACAAAATCTATGAGTGTAAAAAAAACATGCACAGACAAATCCAAATTAAACCCTGCAGCTCGTGACGACACATCGATGTCCTAAGACACGAAACGATCGGTTTGTGCCAGAAACCGAACAGTATTTATATAATTTTACCTCTAATACACCGGCACACCTGAACCGAATGGAGCCTCATCGCCGCCCCTGTTTAAATGCCGAGCGCGCCTCTCCTCGGGAGACCGGTCTCTTCCCCGTGCGTGCATGCTGGTGTCCTCGTGGGTCCAGGAGGGGTGCGTAGAGGGACTCCCGTGCTGCCAGAGTCATGAGCTGCCAGACCCACAGTCCGGACGAGAACCGCACCAGTTACATGGCCGTCCGGCAAGGATGCTGGGCTGTCTAGTCCCCGTTTATTTCTGTTAATAAACTGTCTGTCTTTTGCTCCTCCCGCGACAACACACCCATTAACGCACAGGAAGTCGTGCGCGCGCCCAAAGCAGTTGGACATAGTGGTGTATTAGAGGTAAAAAATTATAGAAATACTGTTCAGTTTCTGGCACAAACCGATCGTTTCATGTGTTGGGACATCAAAATGGGTCGTTACGAGCCGCAGAGTTTAATTTGGATTTGTCTGTTCAAGTTTTTTTTACTCTCATAGACTTTGTTACCATTGCCATCCATTATATGACTGAGACTCCAACGGTTGGACTTAAAAAATCATCAAATGTGTTCAACTGAAGAAACAAAGTCACCTACATCTTGGATGCCCTGGGGGTAAGCAGATAAACATTACATTTTCATTTTTGGGTGAACTATCCCTTTAATAAGAGTTGAATAAAGAAACCTGTTGTTGGCGAGTGAATGGTTGGGGCTTGAGCTTCGGGAGTGGTTCACGGTCTCCAACACACCTCCTAGGTTCCTCCGAGGAACATTCTCCAGCACTGCCTGCCCATCAGATAATGACTTCAAGAACATGTTCAAAGAAATGTGCATTTGGCAATCTACTTAAATACTATTAATGATACATACAACAAAATCACTGTTAGTAGTAACAACTACTCACTGCTCCAATGTTGTGGCGACTCTTGAGTCTGGGGGTTGAGTGGTTGTGTTTGCCTGAAATTAGATGACTGAACTTTGGTGGACCATGAGACTGAGATGGGGACATGGACAGTATGTACGGATCACCTACATCAAGAAAGGGAGTGGTGAAAAGAGAGAGGAGGGAAAAATATTATATATAAAATCTAGATTTTACATTTTCTGACGTGCATGAGTGTTATGGTTGTCTGTGTGAAAGTGAAAACCCACTACCGTGATGCTAGTGGTTGTGTGTGGTGGGCAGCTGGTTACAAATGTGCTCTGAGAGGTTTTTAGTGTGTTGCTATATGGATTCTAGGGTGTTTTCTAGTTGGTTGATCACTACCCCAAGTCAACAGAGCCCACTCCCAAGTCTATATGGCCTTCCAAGCACTGCAAAGTTTTGACAACCAGGGATTGTGATTTTTAGAGGTGCAAATCTAAATCTAATGCGCGGTATAAAATCACGCTTCAACTAACATTCTCTGGTTCAAAACCCATCTGCACAAGCAACTTTACATGGATTAATGTTGGCATTTTGTTG
>NW_015508143.1:1255-2966 GCF_001515645.1 Sinocyclocheilus grahami | reverse complement strand
GCGACTCTGTTCCCCTTTCGGGCTTGAACTGATGGTAAAACGAATAACGTTATTTACGGGCTTTACATTTATTTTGAAAGATGAAGCTGGTGATTATGGTAAGGGGCGTTACATTTCCGACGAGTGCTTACAGTGTTTGGCCAATCACAATGCACTGGGTCAGCTGGCCAATCAGAGCAGACTGTGCTTGTCGGAAGGAGGGGCTTTGTAGAAAACGAAGCGTTTGAGAGAGGCGGGGCATAGAGGACCTACAATAATGTACAGTATTTGAAAAATAATGTGTTTTTTGAACATTAAAGCATGTCAACATTCTGTTACACCAAATACACAAAATAATGATCTTTAAAAAAAAGCATCATATGACCCCTTTAACCCATTCTGTGCTTGACGCGGCTGTGATTGTTGCTGCCAGAAGGAGGCACTGCAGAGAAAAGAGCGCACAGTCAAAGGGAGAGAATCTTCCCACTTATATTAACTTATTTGGAATTCCAGAGGAAAGCATTATCCAAACATATAATTTGCCAAGCCACATTTTTTTTGCTCTGCTTGTTTGCGACCGTGCTCTACTTTGCACTCCTCTTGATAAATTACGTCGGTCATTATGGAAATGATCCGTCTGTGTTCTTTAATGTATGCATTGTCAGTAGATCAGCCGCAGAACTGTACTGGACAGTGACTTTGGAACAAAAGACAATTACCCCTCATGAAGCTCTCCACCTCCAAATCGCAGTCTGGGTCAATCCTTCAACAAGAGGAGAATTAAAACCCTAAACAAACATTGTAAGCACACAACAGCATGTTTAAGCCTGAAATGGCATTAAAACATAAGAGATGTTGCGAGTTAACGGTTCGTTTCCTCGCTCTTCCACAATAGTAAACTCACGGGACAGGAGTGGAGGAGGACGCATGGCAGCGCTCAGTTGATTGGGTCGGTTTTTCTGGTGTCTTCTCTTTAGGAGGACCTATAGAGAGAGGAGCGGCGCTGCAGGTCTGGCCCTTCATTTTAGATAACGCCCAAAGCACCTGCAGGACAAACCAGCGGCCTGGACCACAAGTACAAGAACCTTAAGATGGCAGGCATGAACTAATGGTAATTTACCAGTAATTTTCTGCAAAAGACTGCATGTATGAGAGCACCTCACGACTGTCCAACTAACCTCATATGGTGTCAGCAGCAGTGTCGGGGGTAACGCATTACAAGTAACGCAAGTTACGTAATCAGATTACTTTTTTCAAGTAACTAGTAAAGTAACATTACTTTTTAATTTAGAAGGAAATATCGGAGTTACTTTTTCAAATGAGTAATGCTAGTTACTTTGTATCCATGTATTGAGTGACAGCTCTGGTGTTGCCATAGTGAAATAAATCAGGAGTAAGTGCAGAGCGCTGTGTGTGAATGTGATCTTACTGTAGTTCTAGACTAAATATCAACATGTGTTTACTCCTCTCACTGCACACAAACACATCAAATGCAAACTCAGAATATTATAAACCTGCAATTAAATGTTAAGACAATCATTTGTATTTAATCCCATTTTATTAACCAATGTCTTTGCTACTGACCTTCGATGATTCAATTCAACCGTACTAACAAGCAAAACTGACGCATTTGTTTGATTTTTGTTATTGCTGAATAGTGTTGAACTTTCTTCTCCTGCTCATTCTTCAATTTGTTTGAGCTGCGCCCTCTACTGTACAGACGTGAATTTAC
>NW_015508143.1:0-372 GCF_001515645.1 Sinocyclocheilus grahami | reverse complement strand
CCCATTAAAACATCAATATTCACCATGGACATCATAATTTGCGCACAGGCACAAAAAAGCACCATACAATATCCAATTTACCTTAAGAAATTCTTATACATATATTAATGTTAAAAACTCCTTAAATGCAAAAAAAATCTTCTATACCAAGGAACAATTAAATGCAAGATGCAAATATATACAACTTTCTATAACGAATTAGTCTACAAACCGTGAAAAAAAGCATTACTATTTCCACAAAAGACAACAGTCAGACAGACAGATAGATCAAATTAATTAAAATAAAATAATAAGCAGCAAAAGCAATGTTTCCAATAATTGTTTCCCCATGTTCCAAACACTCGTTATTAGGGCTGGGCAACAAAAAAAAAA
>NW_015508142.1:0-29178 GCF_001515645.1 Sinocyclocheilus grahami | reverse complement strand
GAGTGGATGATGTGCAGTGGGTGTGTGCCTGCAGCTGAACGAGGAGAGAACCAGCTCATCCTAGACCCTCACAGGCACAATACAATTGGGGCTTATGGGTACTCCACTAGGGCATTGTCTGTTTTATAGTGAGGCTTTATGTTCCCTCCCCCCTAAGCCTGTCCAGAGGGTTAGTGGGGTTACGAGGGTCCCTCACCAGATAAGACCTCCTTCTCTACAGCCTCCATTCGATCTGACCCCACTCCAGGGGTCCCTCCATTTTCTCTGAGCTGCTCTTCCTGCTTATCAGTATTGTTGGCACGAGGTCGTCGCAAAGCAGGTGAACAAGGCAGAGAGCCCAGGCAAGAGGTAGAGATGGCAGATTGAGAATGCTGTCCTGGCTCATCTTCCTCCAGGTCAGTGAATTGGTACACCTCTTCCAGGTCCAGCTCCAGTGGTCGAAAGCCCTTGGTCACGACGCCCGGCCGTGTATCCAGGATGCCACCCAGGTGTGGCTGAGCGAGCTGCTGCCATGCGTGCAGAGTGGCCGAACCTGATGGGTAGAGGAAACGAGAGCGGAGATCAGATACAAACTGTAGCAAATGCCACAGAACACCGAGAACACTCTGAGATCATGAACGCAAGGTGACATGCATCAAGTGTGACATAAAAGTTTTCAGATTAGCATTTAATGCTTTCCGAAAGAAATGAGGAAAGAATGAACGCATCATGACATGATCTAAATATTGGGTTTCTGTTCAGTAATGTAAATGCTGCTAAAATGGCTAGTCCAGAAAAACTTTAGCACTTTAGCAACTCTGTAATATTGAGATAAAAGACATAGTTTTTAGATATAGACATAGAACTGATATGTGAGTCTTTGTAATGTAAGGTATGCCTGCATTCCATTACATTTTAGGGATAAAATTATAATCTAACAAATTACTTAATATGTGTTTTTATTATTCTATTCTATTCTATGTCCAGATGTTCAGCAAATACATATTTAACTGATAACATGATCATAAATACATATTCAACTATTTAATATTAATAATTGTGTAATTTTAATTAGGGGTGTTATTTCAGATTATAGTATGTACTGTAGTCTTGGATTTAATTAACTTTGCATGTAGTCCACTTTATTTTAAATACAATCTGTGCCCTTGAAAAGTTCATGATACATAACCAAAGCTGTGATACTCATTGACTCTTGCTGTGGACAGACTAAAACAAAGAAAGAGAAAAGGAGGAGGGAGAAATTAACATTGTGTTTATTAGAGAGCTAAAAACAGACAGGTAAGAAAATGAAAAGATAAGAAAACAAAAGAAGGATGCAAACACACAAACTTAAAATTGACAGAAACGAAGGGAGTAAACAGATATAGCAATGTATAGTTCACCCAAAAAATTAAAATTCATATTGTTCCAAACCTGTATGAGTTTTCTGTGGAATTATAAAAGAAGATATTTTGAAAGAAATGGCTCCGTTTTTTTTCCATCAATGGTAAGCAAAATGAATTGGTTACCAACATTCTTTAAAATGAACTCTTTTGTGTTCAGCAGAAGAAAGAAAGTCATACAGGTTTGGAATGTCATAAAGGTGAGTGAATGATAGAATTAATTTTTTTGAGCCAACTATTCCTCAAAAGCCCTTTCTCTGGAGTTAATCTATTAGATTTCCTGTCAGTACCTTTTAAAACATACTCAAAGGTGCTAACGAAATCAGAGCATTGATCATTTGTTAACATGCGTTTGAGTTTTCTGCAATTCCTAATAAGCTTTACTAATGGGCAGGCTATGTCACACTGCCTAGTTTATCTTTCAGCTATAACCAGCAGAGGTCGCTAGAGATAGGGTTATGAATCATAAGGCTGTGAGTGGTTTACAGTTAACACTTATCTAAAACTGAAGAACATGACAAACTGTTGCAGCCCTATTATTCAAAGCTAAATTAATTCAGCGACCCTGTTGTTGACGTGAAGATAATAAACTCAACATAAAACAGTAAGTGAGAGATAAGCTTTGAAGAAGCATGTTTCTAACTTTTTGTAAATGAAAAACACCATTTTAAAATACGCCTTAGTACTACTACCTCTATGAAAAAGAAAAAAAACAACAACACAAATATAAAGTGCATCATGGATAGAGTTGTGCTCCTCACATTAAATCCTAATTTTCAAATGCAGTTCTATGTGCATGTGTGTGTGTATATATAAAAACAGGAATAATTACAGTTTTTATGTTTTTGAAAAGTCTCATGCTCAGCAAGACTGCATTTAAATGATCAGTTATATGAACAGCAAATAAACAGTAAAAACATTTGTGGTATGTGTGCCATATTGTGAAATTTGATTATAATTTAGAAGTGTTTTTGATTACAATAAAAATCTTTTGTAACATTATGAATGCATTTATAAATTCAAAAGCATTTTTATAAATTGAAAGCATTATTGCTTAATAGAAGTATTTTTTTCTTCTTCTTTTTTAAATTTTACTTGGTCCAAACATTTCAATGGCAGTGCAGTGCAATGGTTTCCACAAAAATATTAAGTAGCAAAAAATATTTTCAACATTGATAATAATAACAGATGTTTTACGCACCAAATCAGCATATAATAATAATTTCTGAAAGATCACGTGACACTGACGTTTTGAGTAATGGCTGCTGAAAATCAAACGAATAAATTATATGTTAAAATATATTAAAATAGAAAATAGTTATTTTGAATTAATAATATTTCATAATACTACTGTTTTTAATTGCATTTCTTATAAACACAGCCTTGGTGAGCATAAGAGACTTTTAAAAACATTTCAAAAAAATCTTCTACATTCCAAACTTTTGACCAGTAGTGTGTATATAGTGTGACGTGTCTAAATCTCAAACCAGCAGCGAGGTTGTGTGTGTCTGAAATAGAAGGAGTGTTGTGTAGACAGGTCTTCAGCACTGTGGTGCATTAATGCCCACAGAGCATCAAACAATAAGAGGGTGAAAGGCCTGGACTTGGCTTGGTCACCTTCCAGAGGCTTGACGATCTGGAGTTTCTCCGGCAGGTAGGATCGGATGCTGTAGATGGAGTAAACCGAGTGCAGGGTGCCCAGAGACATGATGCTGTCTGCCGGAGTGAGGGGGCCGCCGTCTTCACTGCCACTCCCACCATCTCTCTCTTCGTATAATTCGCTCTTCTCTTCTGCCAGGGCGTTGAGTTTACGCTCTCTCTCCTCCTCAAAGAAACGCCGCTCGCTAATGTAGTTGTCCCGTCGAAGGGAAAGACGACGCAGTGCCGCCTCCAGGTCACGAGAGCCGGGTGTGCCAGGCGTGCCAGGCTTTCTGTTGGAGTCATCAGAGCTGGAACAAATATTACAGACAAAGATTCAAACAATACAGTGTGGTCTAATGTCCACTACTGAAGAACTTACACACACACACACACACACACACACACCTAAATGTAACAATTTCTATTGTTTTAATATAAAATAGGACCAACAAATCAATATAATTCTTGCCAGTGCAAATATGTAAGCTGATAATTATTTTCATGTTACAATATAACTGTAATATATGATAAAAGGCTAAGGCTAAGTGTGACGAGCGTCCCGAAGCTTCATGAGCATCGCCCCGGAAACAAGCGAGGAGCACCTGGCCATCATCATCACAGGCTGATCGGTCACAGCTGCACCTCATCAGGCGGCGGCTACATAAACCACGCAAGCCCTGCCATCTAGGAGATTCCTCCATGAGACTGAGCACTAACACGCCCTCTCATTTTCCCCACAGAAAGCAGCGACCACAGGAGCACTGCACGGACCCTCTGCACTGGGAAGAAGGAAGAGAGCACTCACGGCACCGGAGCACCTACCTGGACCTTTCTCATGAGCACCCCTCACCCCAATAAATCCACCCTCCGGGGTATTGATTGAGATTTCTTGTTGTGTGATTCTTCACCCCGTTACAATATATATATACATACATACACACAAAATTTTAAATAATGATTTTCTGCTGTAATACATTTTATAAATAATTTATCCCTGTGATGGAAATCTTCAGTGACGCATTATTATTCAGAAATCAATCTAATCTACTGATTTGGTGCTCAGTTATTATCATTTATTAAAAATGTGTAACTAATTGTAACCATGTAATTTTTCCAAATGATGTCCCTGGAGGTCCTCAAATAGAAAACAAATGTCCCCAAACTATAGTTAAGAAAACACACAACACATTTCTATCATACTGCTGAAACATTTATGGTTTAAAACCACGTTTGATGCTCTTACCCGTCCTGATGTGACTGGGTTTCCATCAGCATACTGTTAGTGCGGTTGTCCATTTCAACACCGTCCCCTCCGTACATGCTCGAACGGGGTGTGCTCAGACAACTAGAACGCCTGGAATTCATACAGGATGTCTGATTGGACCCTGGGATGTTCATGGGGGACGGGCCCATGGAGCACAGCCGAACAGTCTGGTTGATGTTACGCACTGTCTCAAAGACACGTTTAGGGTGCAACCTGAACAAAAAGAGAAGACAAGAATGTACAGAGGTTCATGCGAAACGTTCTGAGGTTTTTTTCTCTCTCTCCTTACTCTCCTTAAACAGTTCAAATGGATTACAATGCCATCCTTAGATGATTTGGACCTACAACCATTCGATTATCCGCTAATATAATAGGAAAACATTTTAAACATACAGTGCCTTGTAACAGAGATTAGAATATATGTTATATTGCTCTGAAACTGACTCTGAATGCAAATTCTTAACTCATGCTGGATATGGGACATAGGCAGAACACAGGAAATGAAACACTAATACACCTTTGTTCCTCTACGTCTGGATCAGACATCTGAATCTCTTTTCTCATGGAGCCTTCAATTTCAGCAGCTAAAGAGTCCTGTTACACACAAAGCACAAACACACCATTAGCCAGGGGAATAACAGTGATATCATATGTATACTAGTGTATATATAGCATACCAGTGTACTGCTTACTGTAGCACACACTAAATAACAATAAATGCTTTAAAACAGTAATATGCTACAGCTGATATCACATGACCTTATCAGAATATTTAATTCAGAAATGTCCTCATAACTCTCTCTCTATATATAGATAGATTGATAGATAGATATTAATTTAATGATAAATAATTCACAAATTAATAATACATTTAGGGCTGTCACTAACGATTATTTTGGTAATTGAGTAATTGGCTCCACAGCTCTGGCCAGGGATGTCAAATCCTGCACTTCGCTTGCGAGAGAAGGTCAGTCCTCAGTTGTATCGACCAAGGGGCTGCCGATAGCAGCTGAATCAACTCAGGGAACTATATCTGATTCCTCCAGAGTGGGGCCACCAAGAGGACTGAATATCTGACTTCCCTGACTCGTCTGATGACCTGAGGAAGCAGGGCAACTGGGGGCATACAGGCAAGCGCTGGGCCAATCGTGGGGCAGGGCATCTCGCTGTATCGAAAAGTAAATTGGGCAGTGAAAGTTGTCTTCTAAGGCGAAGAGGTCCACCTCTGCCTTGCCGAAGACAGACCAGATCATTTGAACCATTTGGGGATGTAGTCTTCATTCTCCTGGAGCCACATTGTCCCTGGACAACATGTTTGCCCCTTGGTTCAATCTGCCTGGCACATGAACTGCTCTCAGCTTTGTGCCCATAAAAGGAGGCGTCGAGCCATCCTGTGAAGGGAACGTGACCTGAGACCGCCATGGCGAGTGATAAAGGCTACCACCGTCATGTTGTCCGAATGGACCAGGACATGGTGTAAGCGTTGCTCCTGGTTTTACCAGGAGCCAAATACCAGTCTGCCCTCGTACAGGGCTCCCCAACCTGAGTTGGAGGCATATGTCATAACCACCTTCCTTCTGGAGGTCAGTCTCAACTGACGTAATCCATACCCGCAACCGGGCAGAATCAATAACTGCCCCCAGAAAGACTACTTGCTGGCTGAGAGACAAAAAGCTCTTGGCTAAATTAATTCTCAACCCAAGCCGTTCCAGGTGGCTGAGCAGCAGCGGCCTGCGAGTGATGAGTTCCCATTCTGATCTGGCTAAAACCAGCCAATCGTCGAGGTAGTTCAGAATGTGGATTCCCATCTGTCTCAGAGGGGAAAGAGCCACGTCGATGCACATCGTAAAAGTGTGTAGGGCCAGAGACAGTCCGAATGGCAGGACTGTATATCGATAGGCCACTCCCTCGAATGCGAATCTCAAGAATGGTCTGAGATGGGGGCTATCTGGATATGAAAGTAAGCATCTTTCAGATCCACTGATAGAAACCAGTCCTCAGGGCATACTTGCGCGAGGATCTGTTTCAAAGTCAGCATCTTGAATGGCTGATGGCTCATGAGCGAGTGGTTCAGATACCTGAAATCAAGAATGGGTCTGAGCCTGCCATCTTTCTTGGGAATGAGGTAGTAACAGCTGTAAAAGCCAGACTCGCTGTTCACTAGAGGAACCGTTTCCATGGCTCCTTTTGCAAGCAGTGTTTGTACTTTGGACCGGAGAACGTGAGCATCGTTGTCCCGTACCGTAGTTTGAATATATCTGAAGCGAGGTGGCCTGTGAGCGAACTGAAGCAAGTAGCCTCGTTCTATGGTTTTTAGAACCCAAATTGACACATCCAGGATAACTTTCCAAGCCTGAAACCGGATGGCAAGTGGTCTGAGTTTCTCGAATGGTATATCGCCGCACGGAGGCAGGGAACTGACATTCGTGGTAATGAGGAGAAGAGAAATGCTCTTTTGAGTATGTGGATCTCCTATCACAGTGGGAGTTTGCTTGAGTGCGCACTGAATGGGAAGGACGGACGCAGCTTGAATGGAGCTTCCATCGCTCAGTGATAAGTGGAGGGATGGAGAGTAAGTGCGAGACTTCTTCGAGGGAGTTCCGGCCTCGGTGAGAACCGACCCTGTCCCTGATCTCCTTAGATTTAGCTAGCACCACCAAGTTGGCCATGTCCTTGCCGATCACCTGCACAGTGGCCTTATTAGTGAGTAGAGCAAAGTCAGTCACTTTGCGCAGCTCTCTGAAGGCATCAGAACTCTGGCTGGACTCGTCCATGGTGTGGAGAAGTTTAGCCTGGAACACTTGGAGCACCACCATCGTGTGAAGCGCTGAGTCAGCCTGCTACTGAATAAGCCCTGTTCACTAGGGCTGAGATAGTCCTGCAGGGCGTAGATGGGTGCGCTGAATGGGCTTTCAACCCCAGGGCCGATGGAGGGCACAGATGCACAGCGACCGCCTCTTCCAGAGGACTGAGCTTGCTATAACCTTGTTCTTCAGAGCCATCAACAGTGGTGAGAGTGGCCACAAGTAAAGGGATTAACATGCGCGGAGTAGGGGGCAGGCCTGGTGAGTTCCTCATTAACTGTCAGCAGAAACAGGGCAGCCATTGGCGGGAGGATTGTTGACGGCGTCCCTTCAGGTACCACTCATCATGAGGGCAGTGGGCAGGCTCTTCTGGAGCCAACCAAGCCAGGCCGAGATCCTCCACAGCCTTGGTTAGGAAGCGGATCATCTTGCTGCCCATGCTGGGCCATGTTGTTTGAGTCGGTGTAGCACTCTTCTGCATCTGAAGCCGTCAATGACACAGAGTCATCCATGGCAGCTTCCTCCTCAGACCCGCCGAAGGAAATCGAGCCGTTCGCAGCCGAGCGACTGATGACTCAATAAGTGCAGTTCACCTTTATTCCTCAAGGTGGCACTGTTTGATACACAATGGTTATGTGATGTTTCACTCATAATTATTACTTATTGTGGTGAATAAGCTACCAGTGATCAAAATATTGATTTTGAAATAATTGAAAATGATAGTTTAGAGAATATGGTTAAGATCACAAATATGAGCCAGATGCTGAATGTACTGGGAAAATGCACTCTGACGATGACAGTGATGTAAAATGTAACAAAATATGCTTTATTTTATTCTTTTGTAATTGTTAGCAAATATCGAGAGTTTTATGCTTTTGCAGCAGTTAGAGAACCATCTGTGTTAGATATACAGATCCAGGTTGCTAAAGACCTGAATATGTAATAATGATTGGCGAAACATCCATGCATTTAAGGGTTAATATTGACAAAACAACATTTAATTAAAATGTCCAATTAATCTTTAATATTTGATTAATGTTTTTTTGTACGACAGAAATGCTACAGCCACTGTAATTTCTTGAATATGTGGACATCAAAACGTGTAAACTCGTGTTGGCATAGGTTTATAAATGATTTACCTTACTAATCTGATAAAATGGTGCACGCTGCATTCCCAGATGAACCTTATAATAAACCCAAACTCACAGTAATATGCAAAGATGGAGTTTGAGATGCTCCACACATGCAAACAATAGCAGTTTGTGCGGAGCAGCATTTCCTGTGAACGGAGCCGCTCTGAGATGCACGAACGTAACCTACACGCATGCTCGCATATATTAAACCTGCATCGCATTTATTTATTTAATTGAATTGTAGTGTTTGTGAATTCACAATAGTACTATGCTTTATTATGATTTTCAAAAGGGTTTAATATATAATGCAGCCTTAGAAATCTGTATAATAATGCATTTCATGGATTCTTGTCCGTGGAATGTGCCATTTCCGGTATTTTGCCGGTTACTCGACAATCGATTTTTTATAATCAAGTACTCGAATTGAATCGAAGAATCGTGACAGCCCTAAATACATTATTACATTTACAATTTTAACAAAATATTAAAACAATAATAATTTTCTTCTTGTCCGTTTCTCACCATGGGGAAGATGCCGAGTGAGTGGAATCGTCGCGGTGTACTTAGAGGCAGCGTTTTATTCCTGAAGTTCTTCAGTTCCTCCTGAGCTTCATGAAGCATCTCCATACATTCAGCATACTTATCCTCCAGCTCCCTCAGCTACAGACAGAAAGAAACAGATAAAGACTGAGATAAAGAGACTGATAGCAGGTGAAAACAGCAGTAAAATTCATTTAATCAGTCAGATCACAGTTTCAATTCAAATCACACAATTCAAAAGATAATGCACATCAATGTTATGGTTAATTGTTACATGGCGGCATTTTAGTTGAATTACAGTATGTGAATATGCTGGTGCGTTTGAGTGTGTGTGCACGTGTTACCTCTGCTGTTAGTGCTCTTTGGGCATCTTTAGCAGCTCCCAGGTGCTGGGTGAGCTCTTCATTTTCTAGTGCATACTGAAAAATAACAAACATCACACATGAATACACAGACAGAACTTTGCTTCCTATAACTGACAGCACAACAAACTAAACTAAATGAGAACCAAATAAAAAACTGTTGTGATTATGCTTCACTAATACATTTCTTATTAGCAATGAACATTGAACACAGCAGCATTAATTTTGGTTCTTATATCACACTAAAGAAAACTAGCCAAGCTAGTGAAATAAATAAATACAAAAAATTATTACCAACAATACTAATATTATTACTATTAAAACGTATCAGTAATAATAATAATAATAAATAGCAGGTGATGTATTCCTGTAACTGGCTATTTAGCAGGTTGTGTTAAATGGTTTTATCTTGCAAAGTTTTTAAGTATAGTTTCATATTTATAAGATTGTATTCTGTGTTATATTGTCCAATTCTGTGTTATATTGACCAATCTGAAACAAGCATTTCAGAGAGCCATGTATTCATCACATCTACTGGACAGTGAGGATAACTCACAGATTTGGCTTTTTTCTGCAGGTCCACGATCTGAGAGAGGAGGTGTGTGATTTCCTCTTGCTGCCGAGAGGCGTCCTCTGTTTTCTTAGCCAGCTCCTCCGCAATCGTAGAGATCTGTATGTTAGCATCTCCTAAGGGGGAAGAGGAAAAAAAACTTCGTCTTATATTCGGGTCAATACGGTAATTATAATCTCTCTAAAATGTATAGAAACATCATCCAGTGCAGGAATGCAAGACTGTGGATGATACTCATGTAATCATGAACTATTATGGTACACTGTTAGACCTACATCACAACACGTGAGACACCCTTTACACCAAAAAATAAATAAAAATCCTTCACTCTATTTTTTATTTTTAAATGACAGCTATGACCCATCCTCCCACTTCCCACGGCTTACCTCCTCCAGGAGACGTGTCACAGCATCTATATCATTATATGTCTTAGTCATCTGGCCCACTCGATCAGCACATAGAACTGTGGGAACAGAGGAATAAAAATGAAAATTGACATACTCAATGACAAACTCAAAATAAACAATTCTAAGTTACAGGTACACTGTGTTTGAAACACAAAAGTACCAGTATATAAAGTAATAATAATAGGTGTTTACATGCTCAGAACACATTTGGATATACTTGTGAAAAAGAAGTAAACTTGAACATACTTTTAAAAATATACTTATTATGAATATATAAAACATACTTATTATTAGGGCTGCACGATAAATCGCATGCGATGTTTAACGCGCATCTTATCAGTAAAGATTTACCGCTGATTGCAGAACCGGCTTTCTGACAAGATGCGCATTAAATATCGCATGCGATATATCGTGCAGCCCTACTTATTATGAAAATAATATACTTTAAATAAATATAACATTACTGAATGTTTTTTTTTGCATGTTTTCAGCAAATAAAAATAGATTCAATTTAAATTAAACGCAATTAGCTGAACTTCAGTTTGCTTTTGTAAGATGCGCATTAAATATCGCATGCGATATATCGTGCAGCCCTACTTATTATGAAAATAATATACTTTAAATAAATATAACATTACTGAATGTTTTTTTTTTGCATGTTTTCAGCAAATAAAAATAGATTCAATTTAAATTAAACGCAATTAGCTGAACTTCAGTTTGCTTTTGTGTGACCCACTTAAGTAGGACTTAAGTACATCTTTATCCCCTGGTTTCACAGACTTAAAGCCTAAGCTTAAGCCTAGTTTCAACTGAAAGAAACTTGTACTGATTGATCTTGAAATATGTCAGTGCCCTTGTTTTGTCTCAAGATGCACACCAGTAATGTTTTTTCTAAGGCATGTTTATAAAAATTACTTTAAAATCCTAATTGAACTACGGCCTAGTCCTGGCTTAAGCTAAGCCCCATCTGTGAAACCGGGCCTATATGTCAAAAAAAGTCATGAAAATACTCTCTGAAAGTACACTTAAATGGCCTTTTTTAATTTCATTAATATTATATCTGCAAAAACAGTTTTTTTTAAATATACTTTTAGAATTTGAATACATTTAATACATTCAATACAATTAAGTGCACTTCTTTTTTCACCAGGACTTTTGATTCTCTTTGCAGTGATTCCAAAATTTCAATTAATATAGACAATTATTATCAATAAATAATCAATATCAATTAAAACATTCCAAAGCCGAATTAATATAGACCTTATGCATAGGAGAAACAAGCACAAAGCCATCATTTATTTTATCACAATGGAGATAAAACACAACCTAGGGCCAGTGTTGGGGAAAGTTACTTTTAAAAGTAATGCATTACAATATTGCGTTACTCCATAAAAAAGTAACTAATTACGGTACTTAGTTACTTTTTATGGAAAGTAATGCGTTACGTTACTTTTGCATTACTTTTTAAATCTGGACAGGGCTTGCTTGTTTGTTTTTAAAATAAAAAAAGTTATATTTTTGGCAAATATAAAAGCCTTCTCACACCAAAAGTGAAATGAATAAGCCTCAGGCTGAAGGGAAAGTAAATTTACGTCCGTACAGCAGAATGCAGAAGAAGACATTCCAACACACTTCAGCAATAAAAAAAGACACACAAATGTTTGTCTAGAGTAATTTGGGCTTATTAGTATGGTTGAACTGGATCATCGAAGGTCAGAAGCAAAGACATTGGTTAATAGAATGGGAACAAATGCCCGAAATCGGAGGCAAATCGGTGCTCGTTCACGCGAGTGACAATCACGTAGTGTGAATTATCAAAGACGCGATCTGAGGGAATCGCCGACACGTCACAGACTCCCGCAAAATATTTGGCATACTAAATATCTGGAGCTGTTGGCGATTCACAATCACGCTGTGTGCAATGATTTCTGACTGAAAACTACATCGGTGATGACTTACAGTCAATGAGAGACCAAGATACAGGGCAGAGGGGAGGAGTTATAGACCAGAATATCAGTATTTTAATAGATATATGAACAATTATATCATACAGAAACAAGCACAAACATTTGCTTGACCAGCCACAACATCAGCATAACAGTTAATGCAAAATTATTTACCTCCAACTCTCTATGCAGAACACCCAATCCCTGTTCCCTGCATCTCCCTCCTGCATAATCAGTTTTTCTTTTTCTCCTTGTAGCTGGAAATTCAGTCTTGCTCGAGAACTCCGGTCTGACGCACGCGGGTTCTCGTGTTATTTCCTTATCACTTCTCGCGTGTGTTTTGTTGTGAAACGTAGTTTGTGGACCAGACAGAGCTGTCGGCGATTCTTCCTATTGTGAAGTCATGCAATGTGTAACCTCCTGTCGCCAATCCATCGTGCAATGTGAACACAGCAGCGACTGACTGCTACCTCAGATAGTCGTGCAGTGTGAAACCCACGGTGACCCGACGACTTTGAAAATCGTGCAGTGTGAACTCGGCATAACACAACCATTACCATCATCGAATTCTGTCATTATCAACAAGTCAGCATATTACAGCATATAAATAACTCAATGGATTTATTATAGTCACAACCGGCAGATCCTTCCCTGCCGACATGTTTGAAGCAAAGCATTTTTAGTACGATATAAGAAAATATTTTATTGCATGATAAAAAAAATATTAGCATGCAATACAAATGACCTGGTCCAAAGGTGAAATTACCTATTTTACAGAGCAATGAGCAATATAATTAATCATAAACTAAATATATGCATAATGGAAACTCCCATTTTTCATTACATTAACATGTTGCCCATTTTAAAGCTGCAGTGTGTGATTTCTGCACCACTATAATTACCAAACAAAATCGTCATTTCACTGGTTTGACAAACACATAGTGCCATCTCAAAATTCAGACCATTTTTGACTGGTCAGGATGCTCAAAAAAAAGAATGTTATGATAGTTTACACTTTTAAGGGAATCTATTTTTTATTTTCATTAGGACAACTAACACTACATTTACATTATTGCTGTACTGCTGCTGAGAAGGACACTAGAGAACACGATAATGCTTCCAACAATTCAAAAGCAGCACAAAAAAAACTCTTTGAGTTAAGTATGGTGTTAAAGAATCAAATGCAAAGCAGACATTTCCATCTGCGTCACATTCAGTACAGAGAGAGCAGAGACTCTACCCAGCCAGCACCTGAATCCAACACCCAGATATTGACCTGCAACACCCAGCAATAAACCACACAGAAACATTCCTGGAGCAAGACTCATTTAAACACTCATCAGCTCCATACTTTATTCTTCTCCTGAAACTATCAACTCAGGCAATAATGCAGAACATTTTCAGTGTTATTTGATCAAGGTTGAAAATATTTATTTAGGAGCAATAGTTTGACGCATGGTTTCATTATATTGTACTGTAGGTTAAACTTAGATCAGCAGATCTTGTTATGAACTGTGAGTCACTCTACAACAATGGCTGATAGGATTCGGATGAATAGTAAACCTAACAAATCCACCCAATGCATCTCAAAGTACAGCAATGGTATTGCTGTGTGCTATTATTCTCATTTAAGAACAATTATAGTTCCTGAGAACAAACCAAAGTCCTAAACAGATCAGCCTCCAATAGTGTTCAATAATTCAACCACCAAAATCAATAATAAAAATCATAATGTTAAAAACGCACAAACAAATTGCAGTCTCACTTGACAGAAGCTTTCCATACTAACTCCAAAAAATATAAAATAAAAAAAGATCACTGAAACGATCATTTAAATGTTTGGACAATTTGAACTAAATTAGTTTTCTTGTGATTTTAAAGACTATTAGATCTAAAGGCTTGAAGCTTAAATGCTTGAAATTACTTTTATTAAATATAAATAATAACACTTCACAAAAAAATATACACTACTGTTGAAAAGTTTGGGGAAGGCAAGATTTTTTTTTTCCCCCCAAAAGGTTATTTGAAAGAAGTCTCTTGTTTGATTAAAAAAACAAAAAAACAGTGAAACATTATTTAAATTTAAAGCAACTGTTAAACACATTTTAAAATTTAATTTATTTTTAATTGAAATCTTTTGTAACATTGTAAATGGCAATTTAATGCATCATTGCTAAAAAAAAAGTATTAATTTATTTAGGAAAAAAGTTTTAGAATTAATAAAAACCAGCTTTTTTAAATAGTTGGCTATTTTGATTAAAGAATAAATAATATAGGTAAATTAAATAAAAAAATAATATAGGGAATATAAATAATATTTTATATATTTATATATGTTTTAACATATTTAGACCATTCCTATTATTCAAAAATCACCAATGTAAAGAATGAGCAGGGGTGTTAATACTTTTGTTTGAAAGTGTATGTGGCATGCTGTTATGGAGTACAAATGTCATTTAAAAGAGACATCTAAAAAAAAACTCACTGAACAGAATATATACCACATACAGTATATACCCCAGATATTTCTCACCACGGGACATCACATTATGTACCTTTCATAGCTCAATGGCCATCACAAATAGATATAAATAATATTTTATATATTTATATATGTTTTAACATATTTAGACCATTCCTATTATTCAAAAATCACCAATGTAAAGAATGAGCAGGGGTGTTAATACTTTTGTTTGAAAGTGTATGTGGCATGCTGTTATGGAGTACAAATGTCATTTAAAAGAGACATCTAAAAAAAACTCACTGAACAGAATATATACCACATACAGTATATACCCCAGATATTTCTCACCACGGGACATCACATTATGTACCTTTCATAGCTCAATGGCCATCACAAATAAATTAACCTGCTTAGCAAGGTTTATTTACATGGGTAAACACTCATTAAATGCCAAGTTAGACTATTAACAGCTGCTGGTCTAAGTTGCCAGGACAGGGTGCTTCACACTCGATAACAAATTTTTCCGTCCACCAGCATGGGTACACATACACTTCAATGACCCTGGTACCATGACGCTCAAGACCAGACCAAACAACAAACTAAGAGCAACCGTACACAACAACCTGCCATCAGACCAGCTCCCACTGCACAGAGACAATTATTCCCACACTGTAAACTGGACACAAAGAACACAGTCAGGCATTAATAACTGCCACACATCTTGTTTACTGCATTAATAAAGGTGACTTTCTTGGTCCTGAAATAACCTTCAACAAAAGGTCAGTTTTCACTTGTGCAAATACAGAAATAAATATTTACAGCTTTTCAATAGCACTTTCAATCAAGCCATTATATAATGCATTGTAAATGTATTGTTAGTGAGTTATAATGTCACACTCTGTGATGGTGAGGAACGATGGAAACGAGGAATAAACGAAACAGTCTTTAATCCATGGAACACAGGGTACATCAACACTGGAGACAGCAGGAAACACATCAACATAACGAGTAGAACCGACAGAGACAGACTGCACAGACTAGGACTTAAATACAGGGGATGATTGGGGAAACACGGGTGTATGGGATGACTAATCAACAACACGAGGACAGGAACATGACAAAATAAGGGAACAGAAACAGGGGCAAAACATGACACAGACAATCCATGATCCTGACATTATGCCCCCTCCCAGAAGGTGCATTCTCGCACCGTAGCATCAACAGAGGGAGGCGTGGGTGGGAACTTGGGAGGGGGTTCCGGAGGAGGACGGACACCCGGGAGGGGGCCGGCAGACAGAGAACAGGATGGCACTCAGGAGGAGCGTACACTTGAGGGCGCTTAAGAGTAGCTGGCACTGAAGGGCGCTTTCTAGGAGCGGGCACTGGAGGGCGCTCTGGACTGGATTCGGGGACTGGAGCCCTCTCCTCTTCGCTTTGGCACTTTCGCCGCGCCATACTCCGCTCACCCTCAGCCGCGGTGCTCCTCTCCGCGCTCACACCGTCCGCAGCTTTCTCCCTCGTGGCGGGCACTGTCTCCGGCTCTCGCACCTGGTCTGACGGCTTGGGCTCTACTTCCTGGGCAATCCTCCGCTCAGTCGCTCGGCATTGCGCTGGCTCGTAGATCGCGGTGGGAATTGGCTCTCCGTCATCGGTGGGCTCGGGCTTTAGCTCCTCACAGCGGGGAGATGGTGGGCTGGGCTCTGGGTCCGGAGTGGAGCTGGCGAGATCATCCTCGGGAGTGACGATGAGAGGCGATCCGTTTCTCACTAGAATCCACTCCACAAACGCGGTGAAATCCGCTCGAGGACCATCTTCGGATGATGGCGCTCTGCACGCGGTGTTTAAACTGGCATCGTAGAATGCACAGAGCGCGTCGTCCGGGTAGCTGGTGGTGCTTGCTAGCAGCTGGAACAATCTTGTATGGTCCTCGAGCGATCTCTCCCCCTGCTCCAGCAGGAGGAGGAGAAATTCTGGGCGAAGGAGGGCATCCATGAGGGAAACACAACGGAAACAAAACAAAACAAAAACACTGAGAAAAACTAGAAAACAAACGGAGGGGAAAACACAGAGGTAACTGTTTTTGGTCGGTTCTTCTGTCACACTCTGTGATGGCGAGGAACGATGGAGATGAGGAATAAACGAAACAGTCTTTAATCCATGGAACACAGGGTACATCAACACTGGAGACAGCAGGAAACACATCAATGTAACGAGTAGAACCGACAGAGACAGACTGCACAGACTAGGACTTAAATACAGGGGATGATTGGGGAAACACGGGTGTATGGGATGACTAATCAACAACACGAGGACAGGAACATGACCAAATAAGGGAACAGAAACAGGGGCAAAACATGACAGACAGTCCATGATCCTGACAGATAATTTATTTTATATACAGTATGCTTGAAAATAAACAATTCAATTTAACATTGCAGATATAATCTACCTACTGATTGCTACACTGCTATAGAGCTAATGCATTATAACACAAGAAGGATATAACCCATGAGTTTTGGTACTAATTATTTTAAAGCATTTCACAGTACGAAAAATTAATAAAGGTAAGTTTGTTTTACAGTGTAATAGTGTCACAATTATTAATACATGCAACTGATTATAAAAATGTTAACCCTAAAATGCGCCAGCTTACGTCACCTAGAATAAACAAGTGGTTCTAGAATACAATCACATGCATATCTTTATAAACCTGATTAAAAAGAAAAAATACATTTGATAACTTAGTAATTTAGAGTGTGTTATACCTAAGGTTGCTGTGGGGTGACTGTCACTGTAATAAGATAATAATATATATAAATATAAATCTAAACATGACATTTTTGCACTGTCTATATGTAATTACATAGATAAAGATAAAATAGAGGAAAAATTACCCACATATATAAATTAGGGCAAACAAACAACCATTATTAAATACACTGAAGAATACTTGAATTTAGTGTTAGTTTAAAAATAAAACATTTTTAAATAATTAATTATATATTCAGGTTTCAACTAAGATGCTACTAGCTTTTGTTTTTATAGCTATTTGTTTTATGCTCTGTACTTAGGAGACACAAAATGAATTATTATTATTGTCAATTCATAATAATAATAATAATATTAATAATAGTAAAAGCAGTTATTGTTATTATTTATTATTTGTATTATTGTATTCATCACCAAAGGTTACACTGTAAAAAAAGATAAGAGAAAGTGTTTTACAAGAAAATACTATTTATTTCTACTTAAAAATGTCACATTTAATTCAGTGTGGTACTTGCCATTGCTTTGTAATTATTTGTTAAATTTACTGTCAATTCCTGAGGAAAATTGGTTTCGAAACTAAATCCTAGGCCAAAAAAAACATGGTTGATATAGTTAAGTATTACTCGTTATATAATGGTATACTTGCAGTGCATACTGTAATACCATGAAGAAATGTTCTGGGACAGAGCAAATTCGTAATAAATCTAAACAGCATGCCATGACCTTAATTAGTCACAAGCTAAATCATATTTTAGTACTTGCTCCTGAAACTTTATGATTAATACACTGAAACTAAATGATTCAAACTGTGTATCTCCCCGATGTCCTTCAGCACAAACATCAGTAATGATGTTCAAAAATACAAAGGATAAAAAAGACACACCTGTTACCAAAAATATAATACATATTTTAATACAAAATATTACTAATTTTGGTAAGTGTATTTAAAAATACAGCACAAAAAAATACACATTTTGTATAAATACACTATTTTATAAAAAATTAAGCACATTTTCCCTCCTATACACACACACACACACACACACTACACTCCATCAAAATTACATATTAACTAATTTTCACGTATTACACTATTTCAACATGATCTCATGAGTATTCATAAAATGTGATATTAATCATCTATTTGTATTAATCATAATTTGGGTATGAACTTTACAGACATACAAATGTTTACAAATCCTTATTAATTTGTAATCAATTGATCACTCGATTCTCTGTGGTCATAATTAATTATATTACATTTTCAATCACATTTATTTAACAGTTGGCTCATTTACTTAATTTGAAATGACAACATTTCATTGTGTTCTGTGTGACTTCTGATGTCACAAGACTTCTGGTTCTAGCTCATTTATATTATTTTAAACCAAGCTACACTTTAAAACATGACAATTATGAAATGTCTTGTAATGATTTAGAAATGATCAATCATGCAATAGTTATTTTGTTCGATATTTGTGAGCATTCACACATCCATTCGTATAATTATTGTACTGTATGTTTAAGCATCTACCCAAAGTAAAAAAAAATGTTTTTAAATACATACAAATACCCATGAATAAACAATTTAGACCAGAGTGATTGTTAACTTGTCTCACAAAACTAAAAGCTAAACAAAATTTCTTAGGAACTCAATCATTTGTATCCATCTGGCGAATCTCCGCTCTCTACACAACAAAACGGACGACACTTTAATAAAGCAAATCTCTCCCATGACCTGCCAAAATACAGACAGCATGTTACATGTCCCACCAGAGACAGTAATCTATTGAATCACTGTTACACCACAATAAAGGATGCATATCACTCTGTCCCACAGGCAGCTTTGGGGCTTTCTGATCACTGTTTGGTTCATCTTATACCGACCTACAGGCAGAAACTGAAATCAGCTAAACCTGTGTTAAGAACTGTAAAGAGATGGACTAATGAAACAGAGCGGGTTTTACAAGCCTGTTTCGACCTCACTGATTGGAGTATTTTTGAAGCTGCTGCAAACGATCTGGACGAGCTCACAGAGACTGTAACATCTTATATCAGTTTCTGTGAAGATATGTGCATTCCTACCAGGACTCATTTAACCTACAACAACGACAAACCATGGGTCACTGCAAAACTCAGACAGCTCAGTCAGGCCAAAGAAGATGCTTACAGGAATGGGGACAGAGTCTTGTATAAACAGACCAAATACACACTGGAAAAGGAGATCAGAGTGGCAAAGAGGAATTATTATGAAAAGCTAAGGATTCAGTCCTCTTCCAGTGACTCAGCATCAGTGTGGAAAGATCTGAAAGACATCACCAATTACAAGACACCATCCCCCAGCACTGTGGAGAATCAACAACTGGCACACGATTTGAATGAGTTTTACTGCAGGTTCGAAAAGACCCCACACCCACTCTGAACACTTCTCCACACAACCACTAACACCTCCTGCAACCCCACTCTCGTCATCTCCTGCACCTCAGATCAGCAAAGATGATGTGCGCCAGGTCTTCCGGAAGCAGAAGAGGAAAAAAGCACCAGGCCCAGATTGTGTTACACCAGCCTGTCTTAAATCCTGTGCTGTCCAGCTGGCCCCCATCTTTACACAGATCTTCAACAGATCACTGGAGCTGTGCAAAGTCCCTTCATGCTTCAAACACTTCACCATCATCCCCATCCCAAAGAAATCCAAAATTACAGGACTAAATGACTACAGGCCTGTGGCTCTAACATCTGTGGTCATGAAGTCATTTGAAAAACTGGTGCTGGCCCACCTGAAGGACATTACTGGACCCTTGCTGGATCCTCTTCAGTTTGCCTACAGAGCAAACAGGTCTGTGGATGATGCAGTCAATATGGGACTGCATTATGTTCTGCAACATCTAGACAGACCAGGGACTTATGTGACTGAGGATCCTGTTTGTGGACTTCAGCTCGGCTTTTAACACCATCATCCCAAACCTCCTCCTGCCCAAATCAACTCAGCTCTCCATGCCCACCTCCGTCAGTCAGTGGATCACCAGCTTCCTGACAGACAGGCAGCAGCTAGTGAGGCTGGGAAAATCCAGCACCCGTAAAATCAGCACCACTTAGTTTACATTTCGAACTTGCACATAATACAGTATACCTGTACATACAAAACTGTCTATTGTAATATACCTGTACATACAATTGTCAATTTGTATATTGCTATTCCCTATTTACTTGTTCTATTTTTTTATTTTATTTTTTTATTTATTTTTAATCTGTGTTTTTGTCCTGTCACTGTCATTCTGTTGAAAACAAATTCCTCGTATGTGTAAACATACCTGGCAATAAAGCTCATTCTGATTCTTTTGATTCTGATTGTAGTTCATGATAGTGTAATATGGTAATAGACTTTACCCTTTTAACTCAATAACTTGACAAATGGAGTGTGAAGACATGCAGTGTTTGATAACAACACTTCTAGACTTGCGCAACTCCACCTAGTCTAAGAACATCACATGTATCACACATTAAATGTCTGGGTTTGTTTTGTTATCACTCATTTCTCGTTACATTGACAGAATACAAATTGCTTATAATTGCAATTGAGTCTGCAGCGCTCCTTCCTGTAAATGTGGTTTGTTGAGGGCCTTCATTCCTATGGAAACACAATAGCGTGACAGGAATTGGACGATGCCACAATGGCCGAGGCCGTGAAGGAGGCGGGTTTCTCTTTAGTGTGAACTTAACCATGGCTGAGCCTTTGTGCTTTAGCTCCATTGAAGAGGCAAAATGGAAAAGCAAGAAAAGACAGGCTGAAAATGGTGAAGAATAAGGTGAAGGGCTGAGAAAACTTTGAGAGGGGAGGAGAAAGTGAGAATGGGAGTGGGAAATGCACAAGAGGTTGAATGGGAATAAAAAAAGAATGTGTGTGTGTGTGTGTGTGTTTGCGTGTGCTGAATTCTGCTCCCCCCACTTAAGTAATCAATATGCTGCGTGAGAGGAATAGAGACCCAAACCACAACACAGAATGTAAAAACAAACAACAAAAAAAAAACTTCAGTCCTAAATAGTATATAGTTAACTGTACATTTTAAACACAAACATATCATATTATCACATACTCATCCACAAACAGAGCTTATATTCTGCACTAATGATCCGTAACTGATAGCTTGGTTTGGTTTTATTAATAATGGGATGTCTAAGTGTTATGATGAAGTCTGTTACAAAATAACATCAGTCATTTGGGGTTAATGTAGTATAGACTGTTGAAACTCATTAATTCATATCAGGCCAGTAAGCCATTACACATACAATATTTACATGTCTCTGACTAGTCTTTCACACCACTGTCTCAGCCTGAGAGATTTCTGTATTGACTGCAAGATTGACAGCCAACAACAGTCGGTGTGTTTGAAAACAAGTACGCATCCATCTAACACCTCTGCATTGTTTATTACTGTCTTTACACTGTATTAAAATGATCCACTTCTGTGACTCATTGATGTTTGTTTTTTTATTCGTTCCCCCAATTTTGGTAATGTGATAAAATTGAGACAGTTAGCTATTCATCATAGACCAAGCATGACTAAATAAACATTGCATATGCATAACTTGATACCTGAACTTGCATAATACGCTGCATGGCGACACAACATTGCAGTAAATGACTGGGATCAAAACAGTGCAGTTTTATGAAGGATTATGAAACCATCCCAGCAGGCATAGATCAGAGTGCAGTGCTGTGATATAACCTGCTGCTTGTGAAACAGCCGGGGTGCATGACTTCATAATGTCTACACACGAGTGCATCATCAATGGCTGATCTCAGAGGTAGCGTTGAGACTAAATGTCAGTGTGTGCACAATCATTTTATTGATTTGCCCAAAAATATTAAAACGTTTTTGAAAGAACAACATACAAATGAGATTTCATGGCTATGTATATTCAGATATAACTGACTGGGTTATGAATGTGATTTAAACCTGAATACACAATCATAATTTTATGCCTCTCTGCTTTAAGACTATGAGACAAGTGAATGAAACTTATGGTTATTAGGCACTTCTGCTGAAATATAGGCATCACTTTGTAAAAAGTCTTATGGGTAACACTTTACTAAGTTCACGACAAATATAATGCAGTTCATAATACAATGCATTCGAATATTAAGAACTGTCACGACTTGGGGGTCCAGAAGTCTGAGACTACATTGCAAATCTTGGATTTAAAATGTAAATTAAACCTGATTAATAATAATAATAATAATAATAATAATAATAAAAAACACATTTTAAAATGAATTAAAATAAGAAATAAATAATTAATACATCATTAAATAAATGAAAACAAGAAATGTTGACATAAGACTATTACGAATTATTTAAAATTCTGAACAATATGTAATAATAAAAAAAGGGCTTTTTTTTTTTTTGCCTGCCACAGGATGCTTGCTGTCTGTAAGATTCTTAAATAATTTTGGATAACATGATCACCCAAATGTGTACATTTCTTGTCAGCTTGAGTGGTACTGTCATTAAAAATCAAATTCATTTTTCAATTAAACTTTTCACTCAATTCGAGGGGAAAAAATTGTTAATTAAATAAATACATAAATACATTTATTATTAATAAAAAAAATTATTTATGATTAAAATGAATATAAAATAACAAATATAATTTTTTTTCAGACTTTGACCCCACTGTATATTTTGGTATTATATTTATACTCCCTATATGGACTTCTGAATTTTTATGCATTATATAAAGTTTGTGACTTATTAATGCAAGTCATTTTAAAAAGTTACCCTCCGAGGTGAAATGGTGCTGAATCTGATGCAACACAGGAGCTGAGAGGCCAGCTAAACCTATAGTCACGCTCCACGTTACCTCTGTCATTCACATGCCTCGGCCCAAATCTTATATTCAATGTTCTTTCACAGCCTCATCCATGGCAGTCCTTACTACTCACCAACTTTCGGAAAGTGTTCAATTCCCACGGGTAACTCTCCCCACCCCTCTGCCCCCTTATTCCCCCTTAGTGGCAGCCGACAGGATTTTTCCACCATGGTCTTACCGTCAGTGCACTCTTCATAATGCCAGTCCAGCTCATAGTAATCAGCCTCCACAAACCTCTGCATGCTCAGTTTCCTTGAGTCTTGAGCTGCAGCCTCTCCCGTCCGGCGTCTGAGGTCACACACACATACATGTACCCATGGCCACCCATTCTCCCAGCAGCCTGGAAGCCCGATCTACCGATCTGCCACTAACTAGTCACAAGACATTCTACACACACACACAAGGTCAGAGAACAAGAGATGATGAAGGGAAAAATGCAGTGTCTCTAAAAGCCAGCAGTGTTGCGCAAGGAAACTGTACCGCTATAGTCAAGGTTGTATCACACTCAGGAGGGCGGGGCCTACCAGCAAAGCCAGCCAATCAGAGCACACTTCATCAGAGCTGCTTCGTCACAGCCTGACCCGGTCTCCTCATCTCTCCCCGTTTCCAAGGCGCCTCCCTCTAGAAAGGTTGCCATGACAACTAGCTCTGACTTCAGGCTGTATTAGTTACTGCATGTGCTCTGTCGCTTAACTTCCCTATGTGTTTCTCCATCACTCTCCCACTGATCTGTCTGCCACGCAATTAGCAGCGGTAGTGATGCATGCGTGGAATCTTTCATTTTGGTGCTCAGGTTAAGTGTAAGTGCTTGTACAGTGATGGCAGGTGTTCTGCTTCTGTCTGCCTGCCAAAAGAAGCAGCAAAATCTCAGCAATTCACTGTGCCAAGAACTGCTACAAATAGGCTGGTGGGGGAAAAAAGGAGACACACTTAATCTGCAGTGGTCCTGGATTTTTCTGCTTTAATCTACATAAAGGCTTTTTCTTGATATTCATTGCAAACCGAAATACTTTATTGATTTTATTTGAGAAAATTGCTTATTTGACTTTACTGAGCATGACAATGTATTCTTGAATGGTGTGAATGATCCAATCACAAGCTTGCGTTCATCTATGATGTCATTTTCCTGTGCCGTGGACCTGCTATTGATGACTTTTCAGTTGCCAGCTCATCGGCTCACGGGTGAGAGGCACATACTGATGACATCATGCTGGTGGGGTTATGGATTTATGGAGTTGTGTGATATGAGGAGTGATCAGAGGAAACAAAGGGAACAATCATACCTATAATTACCTAGTTACCTCTGACTTGATTAGTGCATTCCACACAATCATAAGAAAAATAAAATGCATAAAGGACTATTAAGAGTTTTTTTACATTGCAAAATAATTTTCATGACAACTAAGTACATAGTGCTTGCTTTTACAAAGAATAAACCCAATCAAAATTTCTTCTAGCAAAAATCATATTCAGTACCTTACAAATTATTTTCATGACAACTAAGTACATAGTGCTTGCTTTTACAAAGAATAAACCCAATCAAAAATCATATTCAGTACCTTACAAATGACCTTTACAATTAAAAACTACTATTACTACTACTACTACTTATATATTTTGCATTACAGTAATAACTCATATTTTCCATATTATTTAGGGCTAAAGATAATGGGGGTATGTGCCAAACAGTCATAATGTTAAAACGTGACATGACCACAGCATAGTATGGCAAAAAAAAAAAAAAAAAGAAGCAACATTTTTGGCTTAATTTCGGTATGAAAACTATTTTTTATTTTGTGAGTCTGTGGTGACTTGGGGAGACAGCGAAGAGAAAACTGTCAAGAAAAAAATTAAGTAAAATGCGCTGAAATAAAAAGTTACTAAAATTCACACAATAAGAACTCCAGAGTAAGCTAATATTAAGAAAGTTAATATTGAGTAACTTACATTTTAGATAGTATTGCCGGCTACTTTGACATTTTGCTTAAAAAAACTAAACAAAAAAAGTTTAAAACAAAAACACAACAGGATCAACTGCGGATTTCCAAGCAGCACACAGTAGTGGTGTTCATTTCTAAATTAATCAGTGGTTTTAAACAAAACACTTGAGTGAATAATTCAATGACTCACTCATAATCCAACAAAGTCTTCATCACTTATTGTCATTTACTGGTGTAATGATGCAACTTGAAGAAATAGCCATTAAAAAAAATCCCCATCACTAATACACAGACCGACAGCCTGTTTGGAACGCCAGAAACACAGAATAGCAGACAAGCAAAAAAATGAAAATTGCCAGTGCTGTTGTACTCTAAATCAACTCTCTTGGAACGCCACTCAAGGGGGAAAAATACTCATATACCGAATTAGCCCGAATATAAGACGACCCTGATTAAAAGATGACCCCCCCCCTTTTCCAGATGTACCTTTTGGAAAAAGGCTTTTTAAAAAACAAATCTTTTTTTCTCAGTAAAACACATTTTGTCTTCAATTATTTTCATATTGCATATTTTTCCTATTTTAATTTTTGTTTTGAAAGTATGGTAAAAACTGGTCAAATTTACCAACAATCACATTTTTTAAAATATACACTTTTTGATATACCATAAAAAAAACAAAAACAGGTAGCCCATCTGAATTAGGACATCTAGGTTATCCATCTAATAGCAGCCTACCAAAATCTTATTAACAGTAGAAGTTAAACTTACTGTAGTCTTCAAATCTGGGTACTGTCTTATGTTTTAAAATCACAAAGGGAGTTTGGTCCCATCAGGCTAACGTGACAGTCACGACTCATGCAGCTGTAAGGTTTTCTTTCTCTTTAGATTTTACTCGCGATCTTTACAACACTTACATTACATTACGTATTTCATGGCACACTCGTTTTATGCATATTTGGCGCCACCTATTGTTGTGGGTGTATTATTGACATGTCAAAGTCTAGACCCTGAATATAAGACGACCGTGTTTTTTCAGATTTATTTCCAAGAAAAAAACATCGTCTTATATTCGGGTCAATACGGTACTGCGAGAGATTTGGTTAAAATCATGTTAGCCACAGTCCTTCCCAAACCAAGAGCTGGGCCTTGAACTATTTTTTTAGCTAAAATATGAAATAGCTGCATGACAGCTCATAAGATTCAGGGCATCAAAAAAGCAGCTCATAATGAATCATTATCAATGACAGTCAAACACACTCTACTGTAAAACTCCTGTGATCTATAATCTCGGATAACTATTGTAAGGGTGCTACCTTATCAGGATTTTTGAAATCGATCACAGGAAGCGGTCCCTGCCGATATGATCACCGATACCGATATTTTTAAAGCCTTCTTTTTATCATGTAGAATTATTTATAGTGATGCTCCAATCAAGATTTTTATAGACATTCATTCAGGGCTTGAATTTCATTTTTGAAAATGGGGGGAATTCCCCTCACCCTCTTAGGTGACTCTTGTGGCGGGAATTTTTTTATTTTAATTGAATACATTTTTGTTTTTACAATGGAGCAATTGCTGCACAATAGCTTACACACAGCACAAGCTTGATTTCGTAAGCTGTACACTCTAAAAATAATGTGTTTGCTAATAAATAAATAAAAGCAAATAAATAAACACAACAGTTTGCATTATTTTTTTTTGAGTTATGACAACCTCTAATGAATTTATGTTCAACCAACAAACTACATCAAGTTAGAAGAACTTAATCATTTGTAACAAACATATTTTTAAGTTACTGAAATTAAGTTGCTCCAAGTAAAAGCAAATAAATAAACACAACAGTTTGCATTATTTTTTTTTGAGTTATGACAACCTCTAATGAATTTATGTTCAACCAACAAACTACATCAAGTTAGAAGAACTTAATCATTTGTAACATAAACATATTTTTAAGTTAATTACTGAAATTAAGTTGCTCCAACTAATGGATTTGTCAGTCTGGAACCAATTTATATAATCTTTTTTTCAGTTCAAATCCACAGCTATCATAGCACAAGCTAACGGTTATTTAGCATGTATAATGAACAAGTAAGATGTTATTTATCACTGGCATTAGCGCAGTCATTGCTAATAGAGTCAATGTAGTGTTTATCTTCATGTGTTCTACTCTTCAGCACAATGGTAACCATAAAAACTTCAACATAACAGAAACTCTTTTAAAATGTCAAACATAACATAATTTCCCTTCACTAAAAAAAAAAAACACATAAAATAACATTTAATTTCAACATTTACTCTCCTTATCCAGTCAAAGCATGCTGGGAACTAGAAATCCACTACCCAAATTCCAAAGTTAACAAGACAAATTTTTTTGAGTTACTGCAACTTCATTTTTAACGATATTCAATTAACCGAAATTTGAGTTTAAATTACACACAATATTAAGTTAATGCAATGATCAACATTATTATGTCAACTGAACTCAACAAAATAACTGGCATTAGCGCAGTCATTGCTAATAGAGTCAATGTAGTGTTTATCTTCATGTGTTCTACTCTTCAGCACAATGGTAACCATAAAAACTTCAACATAACAGAAACTCTTTTAAAATGTCAAACATAACATAATTTCCCTTCACTAAAAAAAAAAAACACATAAAATAACATTTAATTTCAACATTTACTCTCCTTATCCAGTCAAAGCATGCTGGGAACTAGAAATCCACTACCCAAATTCCAACGTTAACAAGACAAATTTTTTTGAGTTACTGCTACTTCATTTTTAACGATATTCAATTAACCGAAATTTGAGTTTAAATTACACACAATATTAAGTTAATGCAATGATCAACATTATTATGTCAACTGAACTCAACAAAATAATGTTTGCAATTTAAAAGGTTTATTTAAATTATTACATTAGAATTTTTAACTTGCAACCATGCATTTATTTAAGTTGTGGTAACATGTCCCCTGAATCTTTTTTTTTAAAGTGTATGTACAGGTGCATCTCAATAAATTAGAATGTCGTGGAAAAGTTCATTTATTTCAGTAATTCAACTCAAATTGTGAAACTTGTGTATTAAATAAATTCAGTGCACACAGACTGAAGTAGTTTAAGTCTTTGGTTCTTTTAATTGTGATGATTTTGACTCACATTTAACAAAAACCCACCAATTCACTATCTCAACAAATTCAACACAGTGGTTAAGAGTCTGGCAGGATGTAAGGTCAACTGCAGATCTGTCTGTTAAATACTGAATAAAATGAAAGTTTTGCATATGGTCAAATGTTGACAACCTAAGTGTTCAATCAAACTCAAGGACAGATCATGGCAAAAGGAACTGATCTAACAGACCTATCACCTGATCCCATAAAACACTGGTGTCGTGAGTGACAGGAGACTCAGCCAATGACCAGCAGTGATAAACGGTTGCCTGGCAATACGACCTAGTGTTGTGGCTACTAAACACAGCTGCCACATATGAACAACTGTACATGTATTAACCAAATTCTATCTTAAGTATCATAAGTCTCACATAAACCTTTCATATATACATGGAAAATAAGATCATAAAAATAATCTTCTGATTTAACTTGAGCATAAAACACACATATTTCCAAATAAACAAGTAAACAACACTGAAAAACTTTGTACTAAAAAGATTTTAAAGGGGTCATATGATGCGATTTCAAGTTTTCCTTTCTCTTTGGAGTGTTACAAGCTGATTGTGCATAGATAAGATCCCTGAAGTTGCAAAGACTAAAGTCTCAAAACCAGAGATATTATTGATCAAAGTTAAGACTCTGCCACGCCCCCCTAAAACGGCTGGTTCTAACATGCCCCCACATATCTACCTCACTATGTGGAAATATTAGCATAATGCGGCCCAAATGTTCACGCAAAGAAAGAAGGCGTGGTTTCAGTAACCGCAGTTAGTGTTGATGCAGCCATGTCAGGGAGACGCTGTGTGTTTCTAGGCGAAAGCAAAAGCACTTTATTTGGCACCTTCCGAAAGTAGATGCATTTAAGAATCTTTAAGATTTACTTACTCTTACAACAGAACAGCAATGCATTTTATGGA
>NW_015508141.1:25638-29245 GCF_001515645.1 Sinocyclocheilus grahami | reverse complement strand
AGCAGGTTGACGATGTAAGTTGCTGCACTATTTCTTCCCAAATTTAGCTAACAATTGCTTCAAAAACGGACATAGTATCTTCTTTTTAATATTGTGGTCGAATCTGTCTGACCTCTGCATAACTTATATTTTAATATATATCTGGGCAATAATATAATTTACCAGTAACAATTATTTTTACACTAACAGTTCTTTCGCAATACATGACTAGGTTCTGTACAGTAAGGTTTAGTTTGTTAACATTAAGATTATTAAATGTTTTTTAGTTTATTTTCTAATACATTTTTAAAATCAAAAGTTGTATGTTAACATCACTTAATGCGCCGTGAAGTCACACTAACAAATATTAATAAATGGTGTAAAACACATTGCTCTTTGTTAGTGCATGTTAGCTTATGCATTAACTTGAGCAAACAAGATATTGTAAAATGTTACCAATGGTTATTTTGTATTATTGAGTTTTGCCGGCCACCCTTTGAACATGTGGAATCCCCTATTTGAACACAAGAACAACCAAGGCTGGATCCATGTCTTTTAATTCCGAACATGTCTACAAAATACGGCAAATGACAAATAAACTCAGCATGCATTAATAGCAGTCCCAATCATTGTGACACAAAATAAACTTTAACATTCAGAACACAAATCTATAAAAATTTCTGATGCCTGAAACTGAAGCCACCAAAGTCGAAAGAGCAAATACTGCCAAGTGTCACCTTGTGTGAACTATGTATTGAATTATACACAGGGAAAAGGTACCATGTTCTAAGTCTGATCATTTGAAATAGTGTTTCAAATAAGCACCAACACACATTTATTCAGAACTCTGAAGCTAAACAGTAATAAACAGTAACAGAAATTGCTACACACTTAATTAGATCCTAAACTTATCACATCAATCTCGTCATCTTCATCACTGTCCTCTGTGCTGAGCACAATATCTGCAGTGATTGGCGGCACAGAGAAGGACTCGGACAAAGAACTAGAGACCTCCACAACATCAACATCCTCATCCTCTTCTGAAATGGCTATTGACCCTTGTGGGTTTCCGAGTTTCTCAAGAGGTGTGGTGGGCTCTTGTGCATGTGAGACAAAAGACTTGTCTGCTGTGTTTGTAAGCATGATGCCTTCTGAGCTGCATCTTTGCAAAGGAGAATCATTGAGAGAGTCAGCAGTCTCAGATCTTGGCTTGCTGTAGTCATCCTCCATCAGTCTCTCTCCTTTTGACATGCTGCAACCTGGGAATAAATAATTATTACAAGAGGGTAGTATTAATAAAAGCTGATCATTACAATATTATTATAAATGAGCAGTCTGTTAAATTTATACTATCTTGTCTAAATAAAAAATAAATCATTTAAATTGCCAGGGTTGTTACAGTTACCTAAAATTAAAACTATTAAAAAAAAATGTTGTTCTTATATCGACTATATCTTATGTCATATTTATAATCTACTTTTTGACAAGCACAAACAAAATCTTTTTTGGCAACTATGTGAAATAAAATAAGCTTAAGTACTAAAATGAATAAAACTAAAACTGAAATAAAAATAAAGAGACAAGAATTACAAAGGCACATAGCAAAATTAATAAAACAAACTAAAATTAAATAGAAAATATGAAAACATTTAATTCAAAATTATATATACTATAACTGTACATAAGAAAATAAATAACACTGCTACAAGTTCATTTAGGCATGACAAGCATTATAATATACAATAACAAAATCTAGGTTCATTTTGCCAAAGATTATTTGTTTTTGAAAATTAATTTTATGTGAACACTAGATGGCAGCAAAGGCAATTGATATGTAAAATAGGAGAAATGACCATTAACAATTAAATATACAAATCTGTAATATTGACAGAGGACTGAATTATTTTGAGCTCTTACCATTAGTTGATGGCAGATTCTGCTGAAGAAAAATTTTCTTCTGGTTGCCAGCTTCTTTTATTCTCCCACTTCTTTCCTTATCTTTTTGGTTTATTCTGCTTTCATTGTGCCCTTCAACCCTGATTCTAGCATTCTTCTCTTTATTCTCAGTAATTTTCACCTCAGCTCCACGCACATGCGCATTTGTCAGCCTTTCCTTTCCTTTCTGTCTTTTCACAGTCCACATTCTGTGATCTTTTCCCTTGTGCTCTTCCTCTCTCTTCTGGTGATTCTCCAAGATCTTTTTCATTAACTCAAAAGCAGAAAGAGCTGGACGGGACCCAGTGGATTTATTCTTTGTGGCTGATAGCTTGGGTTGTGAACTCCCTGTACTGCACTGCATCTTTAACGTACTTCCTTCTAGAAGAGTCTCGCTTGTGTCTCTTTTAGCATGTCCCACTTGTTTCTCTTTTACAAGACTGGACACTTTGTGAGCATGCAGCTCTGAGGATTTTGACCGATCCAAAGCCTTTGTTGTTTGTGTGACACACTTCATGTTTTGGCCACTAGCTGTGTTTATGACTTTGCTTAATGCACTTGCAACACTGCAGCTTGAGTCAGCTGTGCTACCGGTGCACTTTTCTTCACTATGCAGCATGCTATTTTTTTTCTTTCTCTTTTTCTTCTTTAGTAAAGAAGCGTCTACCTTTGTCTTCACCGTTTGTTCTTTTTTTCTTTTTCTTTTCCGTTTGGTTGGGAGCTCGTCTCTCCTAGGCAGTTCTTCAATAACATCCAGCTTCCTCTTCCTACTCTGGCTCCTGGTCATCCTGACAGATTTAGGCTTCTGTTCACTTTGCTGTCCTTTTGATTTTTCAATTTTCACACTTGACACCTGCCAAAAACGTGATGGTTTCTGCAGTCTACGTGCAGATGATACTCGTGGTCCCTTTTTGGATAATGAGGCTTTTGATCCCTGTGTTGTGTTCACAGAAGTGGCATGTGCATTTGTGTGGACTGTGTAACTCTGTCCACAGGTCCGGGTTCCATCTGTTATGTTGGGCATCATCCCATCTTGGACGTCTGAATCGCATACACCAACATGTTGCTCAAACGTTCTCAGAAAACTATCAAGTATGTCGGTCAGCTCACCTTCAGACTGCGGTTGGATTATACCCATATCTGTGAGCTTAACTGAGGACTGTGTTCTTGTATGATCCATGTTGGAATCTACAGTTATTCCATTTTGACTGCTGGGCATAAATGGGAGCTGCGCAATGACGTCATCTATAAGCCAGTCCATTGGCTGAGTGAGGCTGGTCTGATTGGCTGCTGGGAGAGCTGCGGTATGCAACATGGATAGAGCTGGAGGGTTCAAGGTTTTCTGATCAGGTGGTGAAATTCCACTGAAATTTTGGGAAACATCTGGTTTGGGCAAGGGACGTTTGCGGGGGCGACCTCTTCGCCTTCTTTGAGGTGGAGCTGTATCCTATGGAAAAATAGACAAGTGTTTTAATTCAGAGAACATTAGAGTAACTGCTTAGTTGCATTTATATTCTGAAGGGGTCATATCATACATTTTTATATTTCATATATTGTATATTTAATATACTTTTAATTTAAAAGTTTTGGGGCCAGTCATTTTTCTCTTATGCTCATCAAGGCAGCATTTGTTAAAAATAACTATAGGAAAAACAGTAATAATGTGAAATATTATTACAATTTAAAATAACTG
>NW_015508141.1:22957-23880 GCF_001515645.1 Sinocyclocheilus grahami | reverse complement strand
AATGTCACAGAACTCTGCCCTGCTCTGCTGTTTTTGCAGCTCTTTTACGAGAAGCGTCTCGAACGTCAACATCTGAAGATATACACAGACACAGATGCAAAGCATTGTAAAATATGCAAGCTGTAAAATATTGAATGATGTCGTGTCTCCGTGCAGCTGTGCAGGACTAACGTTAGACAACTAGGGTCGGGACCTTGCACGCTGTTCACATGGGAGGTGTGCAAACAGTTGTTAACATGATTTACTTTTCATGCACTCGCATGGAAATTAAAAACAGATAAATATCTAATTGTGTTTAAGCGACTACAAACGTTCCATGCTTGATATCTAAACCAGCACAGCTGCCAACAGTCAAAACAGAATAAAAACTAACTTCTGACCTTTTGTTGTTATGACATGAGAAAATGCAACAACGTCTGTCGCTTATCCAATTTTGTCTCTCCTGTTTGTGTCGAGATCACTGGGTTTAAAGAAGGGTCGCACGTGCATCACTACAAACTCGTGGAGCTCTGCCGGTTTGAGCAAATGACCGCGCCGAACTAACTCTAACATCTCCAGAGTGGCTGGCTTTCTCTCGCTCACACTTTATTAATTAATTAATTTATTTATTTATTTTACTTTTTTATTATAGCTGCACAAGTAATATTTTTTTGGCGCCCGCGTGAGTGGCAAAATTGCATTTTAAATTTCCTAAATAAAATGTTAGTGGCGCTTGAATGTGTTCTGACTGGTTGTTTGGGTGGTTGCTATGTGGGTGTTTATACCCCCGGTTTCACAGACAAGGCTTAAGTCTGACTAAAATGTGAGCTGTCAACTGAAAGAAACTTGCACCGACGGATCTTAAAATATATCAGTGCCTTTGTTTTGTCTGCACACCTGTAATGTGTTTTCTAAGGCATGTTTATGAAAAATTACTTAAATGT
>NW_015508141.1:18725-19884 GCF_001515645.1 Sinocyclocheilus grahami | reverse complement strand
TAAAACTAGCAATGAGATACAGCCTTGGTCTGACGCAAGAAGTCATCTCTTCACAGATTTCTTTTTAAGTCAGTGATTGGAAGAATAAGAATAGATTTTTCTCTGTCCAGGCCCCAAGCAGCTACTAACTTCTATCAGAGGGCATTGCTGGCAAATGCCTTGACCAGTGCTCTGCGTTTGCACCAGAGACTTCCTCACTTTCAGCTGAGCAGAGCCTTCCTGGCCCAGGCCTTACAGGAGGACAGCTGCCACTATCTCCTCTACTCCCTCATCCTAGTTAACTCCTACCCAATCACAAGTATCCTTTCTCAAAGACCCCTTCCTTTGGAAATATCTTGGGGGAAAATATCTGTTTTTCTTGCGTTATGGCATTATTTTGTCTTTATGTATCCTTGACTTTTGTTCTTAGTGAGCATTTTTCCAGTGTTCCTCTTCTCACTTCTCCATGCCACCACCTACACTAAAAAAGTCCTTGATGTAAGTCTCTGCCCTTTTCATTTATATTGCTTAGAGATGTGTATTTTTCATAATTCCATCCTGAGATTTGTGTCTGTTTCATCTGTTCTCAGACCATGGGCCCAAACAGCCTTATGTTTGTGAGGAACTTTTTGAACAAGCTCACAGCCAATCAGCAGAACATCTTAAAGTTTATCGCTTGCAATGAGATCTTTTTGATGCCAGCCACAGTCTTTATGCTCTTCAGGTAAGGCCTGATGGTCAGCTGTTTTGTCCGGTGTTACATTTGTTTTCAACCCTTTAAATCCTGACATGAAATAAGTCAGAAATATATATATATTTTTAAATGGAATAGTTTATAGAAAAATCTAAAAAAATAAATGTATATGTGCATTATCAGGCTTTTATGGTTCATATAGTATGATAAAGGAGAATTTAGAGTTCAGAGAGAGAGAAAACACCTCAGTAGGCCCAAACAGAGCAAACATTTTCATTTTGTTGTAGATGTTATTTATATATGGTCAAAAAAAGATGACATTCTGATAGCTTGTGATGAAAATCAATGAGATCTTTGTAATAGTGTACAAGAATTCTAACATAAATGCATATAAATATCAGTTGTCATTCTAAATCGCCAAATGTCTTGGTGAGATGATATTTAAATGCTTAGTTTTCTGATCAAAGCTCTGTAGTTTTTATTGTT
>NW_015508141.1:13494-14716 GCF_001515645.1 Sinocyclocheilus grahami | reverse complement strand
AGAAGTGTGAGCAGGGAGAGTGGCAAGGGGAAGGTTGTGCAGTCTGAGGCTTTAAAGGGATAGTTCACCCAAAAATGAATTTTATGTTTATCTGCTTACCCCCAGGGCATCCAAGATGTAGGTGACTTTGCTTCCTCAGTAGAACACAAATGAAGATTTTATTTTTTTTTAAACTCAAACCGTTGCAGTCTGTCAGTCATATAATGGAAGTGAATGGGAATCACAAGCTTGAAAGAAAAAAAAAAAAAAAACCCAATACCAAATTAAACCCTGCGGCTCGTGATACATTGTGTAAAGACAAAACGATCGGTCTGTGCAAGAAACTGAACAGTATTTCGTTTTTTTAGGAGTGTCAATGGTCCATTTGAGAGATGGGTGGCGGTAATGCACTTAAGTCTGCGATCCGCCATAAAGCAAGCTCCGGACAGTTCAGACATTGCAGTGCATCAGAGGTAAAAATCAAAAAACAAAACTGACATTTTGTGTCTTTACACATCAATGCATAGTCACGAGCCGCAGGGTTTAATTTGGTTTTGGTTGTGCATGTTTTTGACTCAAAGCAGTGATTCCCATTCACTTACATGATATGACTGACAGACAGCAATGGTTTGAGTTAAAAATCTTCGTTTGTGTTCTACTGAAGAAACGGTCACCTACATCTTGGATGCCCTGGGGCTAAGCAGATTATCATCAAATTTTCATTTTTGGGTGAACTATCCCTTTAAGGCAATGATACTTACGAAGACAAAAGCATAGCAGCTGTGCCAACTAGCTGTAGTTTTCCTCTCAGGACAGACATGGAAGACAAAAAGCGATCGATGTAGTTCACGGCCAGGTAGAGGGTCTCATTCTGGAGCTTGTACTCCTCTCCCACCTCCACTAACCAGTCCACCAGAATGGCACGCATGCTGTTTGTGATGTCAGGCTGTTTCTTCATGTAACCTGCTTTTGGTTTTGACTTAACCTGCGTGACAAAGCGTAAACATTGAGCCAATTAGTAGAGGACGTGGGTCATTAAAATGGGCGATTAAAATTGACACGCAACGTTTAACTTCCATATCCTCACCTCCATTTCCCGCAAGTGTGCGTGTATTTCTGTTGCGTAATCCGAGACTTCATTGACATTTGTGGGCCTTTCCTCACCATCAATTACGGACATATCCATAGGAGAATCTATGCATTGAGAATTGTACATTTTATATTTCATGTTTTCTATAAAGAG
>NW_015508141.1:10923-11902 GCF_001515645.1 Sinocyclocheilus grahami | reverse complement strand
GTATGTGTAAACATACCTGGCAATAAAGCTCATTCTGATTCTGGTGAACTACCACTTTAACAAGCCAACCCGGTGTACTATGGTATAGCAGTGAATGGGTTTGTAAAATGGCGGCCTGCGCATTGAGAGGGAATGATCTGCGGGAATTTAACACTGCATTTTATTTTAACCTGTGGTGCCATAAATGCGGTTTGACCCAAAAGGGAAGTCAAAAAGGAACGAGATTTAAGTTTGTGATTCAAAAGCGACAACAATGGATGCGAGCACTTTGACTGGTTCAACTAGCAACGTTCAGTTCATCGAATCAATATTATATTAGAAGCAAAACACACTGATTATTACACTAAATACTAATTCATGCTACACATAGGCGGATGAAATCAGTCTATAACAGAAGCGCATTTCATGGTCATGTGCCATGCGTGCTCTAACCTGTTTAGCGCCGCGCAGAACGGGCTGTCGTCGCTGATTGTTCTCCAGGGCGCCCAGAACAGTCCTGCTGCCTGGTTTAGGGTTGACATTTTCCCGATTTTCAATTCTGTTCTTGGCTGCGCCGCGTAGTCGTGAAAGCATGTTTTCTTGATTGTGAACATCTGCTCCCGAATCCTGAACCGCGCTTCCTTGTGTTTGACCGACAGATGACATCCTTCCAGCAGCAGATCACCTCAAGTCGCCCTGCGATGTCGTTTAACACGTTTGATCAAACAACACACACGTGAATAAGGAATAAAGCATGGAGAAGCAGACTAACCAGGGAAACTGGAAGAAGTGAGCTGTTGAAATCCGGACAAAAACACAATATAAACAGTTGCCAGCGGCGTTTTACAAAACCGAGATTCGAAAATAAATCATGCAACAGTCCTAACCTACAGAAATCGCGCCATACCAGTGTGCCAAACCCCTCAACACGCCACGGAGAGCTCACAAAAGATGCTTCTATGAAGTCAAACAGCGACTTGTTGCTTTTTTTTTTTTTTTT
>NW_015508141.1:8623-9959 GCF_001515645.1 Sinocyclocheilus grahami | reverse complement strand
ATAAAATACCATCTCCCTAGCTCATCTGAATTTACTCACCATACAATCTTTCTAAGTGAGCTGGTTGTTTCTTATATTCTTCTAAGAGCTGGGCAGATTCATCCAGTATACTGCGATACTCAGGAATCAGAAAACCTGCATTCCCCTCATGCACCTGCAGCTCCTGCATGCAATAAACAAACACACACACACTCACTCAGCAGGCTTGTTTTTTCGCAGGGTTTTTAAAAGTATTTTTTATGTTTTACCTTTAAAGCATCAATAAGCTGAACTTTTTTGGCCAAAATCAACTGATACTCTAGCTTGGGATGAATCATTCGAAGAGTATGGCTCACAGAGTCCTCATTCACCTCTGAAACAACATAACCAACACAACAGACACATATTAATCATACCTGATGCATGGTATTAACCTGGTATTGACATCCGTCTCAGGAGAACCAATCACAAGTGGTCAGCCAAGACAGATCACCATTTACAGATAGTATCCTTATGCAACCCAAATGCATCTCCACTAACCACTTGTGATTGGACTAACCAAGCAGAGAATCTCATTTATTAGACCACATACATCAGTTAAAAGATCAGTTGGTGAACTTACCATAGGATGTATTCAGATTGATTTTTCGCTTAGTGGCCTCTTTGGACAAAACATCCTTCAGTATGGATATGGTAGAAATGTTGTCTGATTTGAAGTTTGCCTCACCTTTACTGGGACACGTTAAAAAATTATAGAGATTGATTACAACGCTTCCTCTAATAACGCAATCATCTAGTAGCAGTATATTTGGATACTGAACAGTAAGGCCTCACCAATAGGTGGCTTCTAGCTGTGTTCCCAAGAAAGTGTTCTGAAAGTAGAATGTGATGCTGTCTCCTGCTGGGGTTTTCTCTGGGACCTCAGGCAGACAGAACACAACCCAGGAATGGATCTCTGCAAAACTGAACTGTCCTGTCAGTCTCAACGTGTTCATGGGCCTAGTCATGAAGAGAGAATGTTTAGCTGGTAGAATAAATGCATGATAAGAATTCATAAGCATCGCATGTCTCTAAGCTCACCGCTCCTGATCGATTGCGTGCGTCCTTTGGTGGAGGGAAAGCGGTTTGATCTGGTATTGTCGAACCTGGCAGGTTTTGGGCTGAAGCCTTGGCGTCACGTAAGCCTGAAGGGTGCCATACTGACCCTCTATAGACCTCACCTTGAAGCAAAATCAGGACAACTGCTCAAATATTGCCTACCTTGCAATTTCAGGAAAATGTACATATATGTTATTACACTGAAAATAATCCAGACACAAAGAAGTAGACACCTTCAGTTCCAGCCTAGTGGTATTTG
>NW_015508141.1:8116-8613 GCF_001515645.1 Sinocyclocheilus grahami | reverse complement strand
AAAAAAAAATTCATACTACTGACATAAAAATCACACCACACCTCAAAATATGTTTAATTGAAAGTTTATGTCCTGACTGAAAGACAAACAAAACACACAAACTTTTCATGAAAATGTTTATTTCTGTAGAAATGCAACTAGACAATATATGAGAGTTCTAAAAATATATAAAACAACTGCAGTCACACATGGTTTTTATGTTTATTACATTGAACATTTTAATTTGAATCTGTAATGGTACAATCAGCTCCTATAGAATATCAAATGTTTATTGCAAAAAAACTAAATGCACAAAATACATTCCTAAAATGTGATTTAATTTTTACATTCCATTAAGCTTCACTGAAAAATTCCATCAATGAATCAAGTTCATAGTTGTTTAAAATTGCAAGTAGCTGTGAAACTTTTGTTTTGACATTTTGTCCTTTAAATTTGAACTTGTCGATGAACAGATCAGTGATCATACCTGTAAGAAAACAAAATGGTTTGTTTACTTA
>NW_015508141.1:2949-4148 GCF_001515645.1 Sinocyclocheilus grahami | reverse complement strand
TGGCACACACAAACAGATCTGCCCCTGAAACATGCCTGTGGGAAATAAGGCACAAACAAAAGTGAAGCATCCAAAAATGACCATTTTTAGTATTATCAAATTTGCTAATCATTAATATAGAAATACACAAAGTTGAAAGAGTCTAAAAAAACAAGAAGCAGATCTCACATGGCATTTATGCTCTCTGTTAGGTTGGCTTCAAATGTAAGAAACTGTTTGCCCTTTTTAGTATATCCCCTCACTTCAGAGCCTGAGCTCACAAAGATCTTTTCCTGCGGGGTTCCCAAAGCCCCTCCAAGCTCAAGTCTGGAGATCTTCTGTCCTGGGAGCGATTTGAACACAGGCTGACAAAAAAAAGACATACATTTATTCTCATAAAATTTATTCTCATAAATGAGAAAAAAATATTGTTTCATTTTGTTGGTACTCAAGAATTATTTCTTATAATTATCAATCTTGAAAACCGTTGTGCTGCTTAATATTTTTGTGGATAACGAGATACATTTTTTTCCTCAGGATTTTTTGATTAATAGAATGTTCAAAAGAACAGCATTTATTATTTGAAACAGACATATTTTTACATATTTTTAAAGACATAATCATAAATGTCTTTACTATCACTTTTGATCAATTTGATGCATCCTTGCGGAATTAAAGTGTTAATTTCTTTCAACATCTTACGGACCCAAACTTTTAAATGCTAGTGTTTACTAAAAACAGGAAATACTTCTGATACATACCACAGCCTCCCCTTTTTTCATTCCAAAACAAGTCACAACACCATCATGATCTGCAACAGCCACCTGAAATGAGAAAATGCCATCAGGTTGCTTATAGACAAATGCTTGTTCCCTGTTTGATTGAGTGGGGGAGAAATGTCAAGCACATGCTCAAATAAATAGGACACGTCGAATGCTCTTTCACAAGTGGGATCTAATCTCTAGCACCCTTGTTTTACAAAGTAAGCCCCTAAAATAGTCTACAGCAGAAACGTCATTAAGCCCTTGAAACTATGGAAAGTTGATCAGACTGTACATTTCTGTTACAGATATTAATACCTTATTTCCTAGATTTGATAGTAAGTTTTAAGACTGACTTTCCTGTTAAAAGAATATTCCTTGTTCAATGTAATTACTTTTAATTTACTGTTGTTGTTTTGCATAACTGTCAGCACTGTGAGGAATGAGTAATATTATTTG
>NW_015508141.1:0-588 GCF_001515645.1 Sinocyclocheilus grahami | reverse complement strand
ACAAGTATTATTATAACTGTAAAAATCATTAGTATCATAAATAAATAAATTACGGGGGCAGTTATAAATAAATTAGAATTCAAGGGTTAAGTTATCAGATCTATGTTGGCATGGTGACGGTTAAGTCACCATGGTGGTTAAGGTGATGGATGATTGCATTACAGCAGATGAGACCAGTATCAGATCAGACTGAGGAAACCCACCGAACAGGTCACTGTAGCTTTATCATCCCACACCTGCCAGAACCAAGCAAACACCCATATACTGTAGGACATCTACAAGGATTAGCCATGTTTGGGCTGGCATATCGTGTGTTGTTTCTTAAAAGTTTAATGCTATGACACGGGCTGTTTTTCTAGGTGTAAGACGTATGTGTGTTGGCATAGCACTTTATTATAGAAATCATAAGAGCAAGAAAAGATTAACGCTACTGCTTTTGGTATCAAATCAGACTGAAGGTCTCAGGGTTAACTGATCCCTAACTTTCAACCTGAACTTGAACCCTAAACCCAAACCCTATACCTTATCTCATTCTTCACCGTAGCACTATCATTAACCTGAGCTGCAATCTTGGTCTATCTTTAATCA
>NW_015508140.1:53266-54437 GCF_001515645.1 Sinocyclocheilus grahami | reverse complement strand
TTTTTTTATCACAGTTATATTATGATTTTTTAACTCATAATTTTGACTTTTGATAATTATGATTTAGTATGTAATTTCAATGTATCTATGTATAAATCTATCTAAATAATGACTTAGTATGTCATAACTTTTTTTTATCATAATTATAACTTTTTAAATCATGATGACGTTTTATCTCATAATTTATGACTGACATCATTGTCATTTAAATTCATCTCATAATTATAACTCATAAATATATCCCAGAATTGACATTTTATCTCAGAATTGTGATTTAGTATGACTTCGTTTGTCCTTTATCACAATTATGACTTTTTAACAAATCATTTTGACATTGACATTTCAGTTTATCTCATAATTATGATTTAGTATGTCAATTTAGACGTTTTAACTCGTGACTTAGAATGTCGTAATTTAGACCGTTTATCACAGTAATAATTATTAATAGTAATAATTATAATACAAAGTCTAAATTATGACATGCTAAGTCTTATGACTTCTGAGATCAATTTAAATGACATACTCATAATTGTGACTTTTTATCTCAGAATTATTACTTAGTATGTCATAATTTAGACTTTGTATTATAATTATTACTTTTAACTCTGGGTTTTATTTCATAATCATGACTTAGTATGTAATTTCAGTTTATCTCATAATTATGACTTTTTATCTCATAATTATGACTGTCTCAGAATTTACATTTGATCTCAGAATTATGACTTAGTTTGTCAATTTAGACTTTTTAATTCATGATTTAGTATGTCATAATTTAGACCTTTTATCTAGTAATTATGACTTTTTATCTCATAATTAGGATTGATATCATGTAAATGTATTTCGTAGCATTATAAGGTGAGAGCCGCAGTGCTTACTGGGTAATGGGCAGCCGAGCACCTCCAGCCTCATACACAGGCTGCCGTTCCAGCTCTGCGGGAGGATACGGATGTAACGCGCTACAACTGGATAAGAGAACTCTGTCATTACTGGAGTGTCTTTATCCACATTCCCATAAAAGAGCTGTAGAATAAAATAAAAACAACAACAGGATTTGACCAAAAACAAGTATTAAAACTAGTAAAAATCTCAAAATGTTTTATGTATGCATGATGCTTGATTATAATTGACAGTGGTGGCCAAAATTATTAGAACACTAGTATTTTCTCCAGCT